>NC_041401.2:161211732-161341732 GCF_900747795.2 Erpetoichthys calabaricus | reverse complement strand
GGGCTCTGTGGGGGCCATACCATCACTTCCAGGACTTCTTGTTCTTCTTTACACTGAAGATAGTTCTTAATGACTTTGGCTGTATGTTTGGGGTCGTTGTCCTGCTGAAGAATAAATTTGGGGCCAATCGTACACCTCCCTGATGGTATTGCATGATGGATAAGTATCTGCCTGTATTTCTCAGCATTGAGAACACCATTAATCCTGACCAAATCTCCAACTCCATTTGCAGAAATGCAGCCCCAAACATTCAAGGAATCTCCACCATGCTTCACTGTTGCCTGCAGACACTCATTATTGTACCACTCTCCAGCCCTTTGACGAACAAACTGCCTTCTGCTACAGCCAAATATTTCAAATTTTGACTCATCAGTCCAGAGCACCTGCGACCATTTTTCTGCACCCCAGTTCCTATGTTTTCGTGCATATTTGAGTCGCTTGGCCTTGTTTCCACGACGGAGGTATGGCTTTTTGGCTGCAACTCTTCCATGAAGACCACTTCTGGCCAGACTTCTCCGGACAGTAGATGGGTGTACCTGGGTCCCACTGGTTTCTGCCAGTTCTGAGCTGATGGCACTGCTGGACATCTTCCGATTTTGAACGGTAATAAGCTTGATGTGTCTTTCATCTGCTGCACTAAGTTTCCTTGGCCGACCACTGTGTCTATGATCCTCAACGTTGCCCGTTTCTTTGTGCTTCTTCAAAAGAGCTTGAACAGCACATCTTGAAACCCCAGTCTGCTTTGAAATCTTTGTTTGGGAGAGACCTTGCTGATGCAGTATAGACCTTGTGTCTTGTTGCTGTGCTCAATCTTGCCATAACATGAAACTGTCTTCCACAATCTCACCTACACAGCTGTTTCTGTTTCAGTTAATGACTGTGTTTCAACCTACGTGTGACATTGATGATCATTAGCACCTGTTTGGTATAATTGGTTGATCATACACCTGACTATAATCCTACAAAATCCCTGACGTTGTGCAAGTGTACCTATAAGAATTGATGCTGGTTTGAAGGCAAAAGGTAGTAACACCAAATATTGATTTGATTTAGATTTTTCTTTTGTTCGCTCACTTTGTGTTTTGTAAATTGATAACAATAAAGAATCATTATTTATATTTCTGAAAGCATTCTTTGTTTACAGCATTTTTTCCACACCTGCCTAAAACTTTTGCACAGTACTGTATATATATGTGTGTATATGTATGTATATACAGTATATGTGTGTTTGTGTGTATATATTTATTGTTAGAGAAATGATGAAAACTACTGTGTTTAAGCCTTGTTTCAGATTGGAATGTTACAGGAAAAGAAACAATATGACAGCTTGCAGTTATGAGAAGCATTGTATTTTCTTTTATGTCATGTGTATTATGAAAAATAATTTTTTACATATTTTATTAGTTAAAGTATGAATATTAAGGAAATTTTATTTTTGTATTTTGTGGTCACTGAACAATAAGCCTACAGAATTTCATTTTGTTAATAAAAATGAACAGTTAACACTTGTAGTCTATAGTTTAATTTTAAAAATAATCTTTTTAATATTGGACATAACTTTTGTTTGTATGGTTATACAGGAGAGTGGTATAATTTTTTTAAAGGGATAAAGAAAAAAAAATCTGAATCTGTTGATCATTTAACATGAAATTGGTGATCGGTATCAGCCTTAAAAAAACATGGTCAGAGCATACCTGAGTATGTCACCTCACATGCCTATGGTCAAATTATGAAAACAATAGAAATGTAACCAAATGATTGCAAATGTCGTTAATTATCTTGGATGAAGTCGTCAGTCAAGTAATATTAGGTCACAGGAGGTGCTTAATCCTTAACAGTGTATATACAGTTGTGTTTGAGTAAAGCAGTCTTGCATTAGATTAATGTTTGCTTTTAAATAGTGCCTTGTCTTTTGTACATTGTCATTGCAAACACAATTATTCAGCAAACAGTATTCTTCTGAACTGAAATAGGTAATCAGTAGTAGGAATGTGAAATTTGAGTTTATATTATTATGATTATTCAGTGTGTATTATTTTTATATTTGTTGTTCACTCAAGTATTTCTTTTGGTTGTTTTTTTTTTTATCACTTGTATGTGGTCCTGCTGTTGAGTGAGTAGATGCAAATGTATAAGTAAAAAATTTTGAAGTGTGTGGATAGGGAGTGGGGGGGGGACATCATTCTTTAAAGTGAGCAGATGCACATGTAAATGTAAACCCCTTTGGTGGGTGGAATGGGAGTAGTTTTTTTTTTTTTTGATACTTTCCGTAAATTTAATGATAGTTCACAAAAATATGTAAGCCTTTTTGTAATTTTGCAAATACATTTGACTGCCCATAAAAAATTCTGTTATGGACAGCAGCACTCCAAATCAGTCTCTCTATAATGCAGGGATGCAGTTGGTCATTTGTCTTGTATGTTTATCAATTAAATATAAGAAATTGGAAGAATCCTAATTCTCCTCTTATAAGTCAGTGGGAAACCGATGTTTTATATTATTTGAAATTGGAAAAAATCAAATTTTCAGTTAGAGGATCTGTACAAAATTTTTTCAAAACATGGCAGGATTTAATCAATATTATTTTAGAATAAGAGAAATAACTATTATTGCATTTAACTCCCTTCTCCATCTCTTAGTTATATAGATATTTACTTCTCCCCTTCTTTTGTCTAATGTTGCCTTATTAAAAAGCTTAAAGAAATTTTCCTTTAGCTAAGCTCACCTTCTCAGGGGTGGGGTTTGATTTGTTTTCAAATTTGTTGGGTTATAAATTGATCTGTTTGTATGGAATGATTACAATGAAAATTAATAAAATAAAAATATTAAAAAAAAAAAAAAAAAAAAAAAAATTAAATATAAGAACAATCCACGCACGGACAAGATGTATTTGTGGTTACTGCTTGTATTGTAACAAACTGGTTTATGAGAGTGCAGTGAGACACAGTGAACGAAGGTAAAGATGATCAACCACTGAAAGTACGGTTTTGCTGTTGGACTAAAGATCTAAAATTTATGCAGTGGATATGAACAGGTAAAGAAAGAAGAAGGAAGAAAGCAGTGCAAAAAGACTTTTTCAGTTGTTTGAGGTGGTATTAGGGATGTACAGACTCATGCTTGTAGCGTGAAATATGGTGGTATTGATAAATCAAGAGAACATGTTAGCGGAGTAGAATAAGTGTAAAATCTTTTGTATATGTTTCTTTAAATGTGTCAGTAAAAAATACCTGAGTTCAAGAAGTGTTGTCAGGTAAAAGCAAAATTTAAAGTTGCTCGCCACGGGGGGCCGGGGACATTGATTTCCTTTCCAACTCTCTAGTTGTGAATGCATTTTTCAGTATAATAGCTGGTGGTAGACCTGTTAAGTTTAAACAGATTCTTATATTCTTATATTCCTTGAGCTTTATCGTGCTTTCTTCTTTCATTTGGCACCTCAATTTTCATGCCAAGTGAGGTGGTGTCTCTTTTTTCCTGTCCAGGGGACTGTGCTTCTGCACCAGTGGTGCTGTTTACCTGGCCCGTCAGTCGTTTCTGCTGTGCTAAATGTGATACTGTCTTAAGTCACTTAATTTAGCCTACAAACCTAATAAATGTTGTCTCCTGGAGCCTTAAGAAAAAGGCATAAGAATTCTGGATGAATTAAGAGTCACTGTGTGGTGTTTTGTAACAAAGTTCACTTGAACTTGTTGATTACAGAGTTTTGTGGTGCATCATACACTTTGGACAAGGCCCATTTTATACCTGCAGTCACACACTGTATTTCAGGCTTACTAAAGTTTTGTGACATTCTTCTTCTTAGATAAAGCCTCAGGGATTGTCTACAACTGTTTTCCAGCACAACCAATGACATCCGTAAGGAGCGAAACCTATCAAATCTTTAAAAGAATGCAAAGGCAAGTCCAGTTAAAATTGCATCTTATAAATGTTTTATTTATCTTGAACGTAGACATTCAGAAATTTTATGACACCTTATCTCCAGTCATAACTCTCAATAGAGGTAAGCGTTCTAAAAGTTGCCAAATTATGAGAAGACAGAACATATGGACCTACACTAGAAGACCCTACAGCTGTTTTGTAGGGATCACTTAAACAGGAACATTTTTTTTTTTTTTTTTTTTTTTTGCAGAATTTGCCTTGTCGGAAACATTTTGTTTTCTGGTGAAGAGCTGTGTGCTTTGTTGATCAGTCTCACAGGATGAATCAAAGTGTTTGCAATTTTCTCATATCTAACATGTAAATTTCAGGGATTTTTTTTTTTGTTCACACACAGTTAAAGCACATATTTCTAAAGCCATTCAAAATATAGTGAAATCATATGGTCTACCAAAAGTCAATGAGGCCTCAGTAATATGCCAGCATACACAGTATGTACTGCTGAAGGTCTGTGCATCGGAGCTGGGGGGTCCTCTACAGCGCATTTTCAACCTGAGCCTGGAACAGGGGAGAGTCCCGAGGCTTTGGAAAACATCTTGCATCACCCCAGTCCCAAAGGTATCACGTCCTAGTGAACTGAATGACTTCCGGCCTGTTGCTCTGACATCACATGTGATGAAGACCATGGAGAGGCTGCTGCTTCACCACCTGAGGCCACAGGTTCAACACGCCCTCGACCCTCTGCAGTTTGCATATCAGGAGAAGGTGGGAGCGGAGGATGCCATCATCTATATGCTACACCGATCCCTCTCCCACTTAGAGGCAGTGGTGCTGTAAGAATTATGTTTCTAGACTTCTCTAGTGCCTTCAACACCATCCAACCTCTGCTCCTTAGGGACAAGCTGACAGAGATGAGAGTTGATTCATACCTGGTGGCATGGATCGTGGACTATCTTAAAGACAGACCTCAGTATGTGCATCTTGGGAACTGCACGTCTGACATTGTGGTCAGCAACACAGGAGCGCCACAGGGGACTGTACTTTCTCCGGTCCTGTTCAGCCTATATACATCGGACTTCCAATACAACTCGGAGTCCTGCCACGTGCAAAAATTCGCTGATGATACTGCTATCGTGGGCTGCATCAGTAGTGGGCTGGAGGAGGAGTATAGGGACCTAATCAATGACTTTGTTAAATGGTGCGACTCAAACCACCTACACCTGAACACCAGCAAAACCAAGGAGCTGGTGGTGGATTTTAGGAGGCCCAGACCCCTCATGGACCCCGTGATCATCAGAGGTGACTGTGTGCAGATGGTGCAGACCTATAAATATCTGGGAGTGCAGCAGGATGATAAATTAGACTGGACTGCCAATACTGATGCTCTGTGCAAGAAAGGACAGAACCAACTATACTTCCTTAGAAGGCTGGCGTCCTTCAACATCTGCAATAAGATGCTGCAGATGTTCTATCAGACGGTTGTGGCGAGCGCTCTCTTCTACGCGGTGGTGTGCTGGGGAGGCAGCATTAAGAAGAAAGACGCCTCACGCCTGGACAAACTGGTGAGGAAGGCAGGCTCTATTGTTGGCATGGAGCTGGACAGTTTAACATCTGTGGCAGAGCAACGGGCGCTCAGCAGGCTCCTATCAATTATGGAAAATCCACTGCATCCACTAAACAGTGTCATCTCCAGACAGAAGAGCAGCTTCAGCGACAGATTGCTGTCACTGTCCTGCTCCACTGACAGATTGAGGAGATCGTTCCTCCCCCAAACTATGCGACTGTTCAGTTCCATCCGGGGGGGGTAAACATTAACATTTAACATTATACAAAGTTATTGTCTGTTTTTTCAATCTTTAATATTGTTTATTGTATCAGTATGCTGCTGCTGAAGAATGTGAATTTCCCATTGGGATTAATAAAGTGTCTGTCTGTCTGTCTGTCTGTCTGTCTGTCTGTCTGTCTGTCTGTCTGTCTGTCTGTCTGTCTGTCTGTCTGTCTGTCTGTCTGTCTGTCTGTCTGTCTGTCTGTCTACCTACCTACCTACCTACCTACCTACAGCCATGGGCAGTGGAGCTGAGGCCAGTCAAGCGTTGTTTTTTTACTGGGCAACAAATGCTAAGAGTTAATATTTTGGCTCGGTAGAAAGTAATATACACTTGCAGTGTTATTTTTTTCACATTCATAAAGTTATTCCTTGGATAAATCTTTGAGCACAAGGTGTGTTGTTCAGTGCTGTTATAAAAGATCATCTGTTCAGAAACTCCTTAAAATGTATTACTAAACTAAATGTTGCTGTTTTTATACGTCTATTTAAAAAGAAAGGACATTTTTAATAGGGACGTGGAAAGAATTTATTGTTTATTCATTTCTTTCACAATCTTCAACATGCACATAAAGAAATTTTCTTTCAGATAGTCAACTGTAATTTTTTCTACTAAATGGTTATCTATATCCATCTGTACCTTGAATGATAATTTGACCTTCAATCCCTAAAATTGTGTCAATATATACAGTCTTAGACATAATGTGTCCAGAATAGCAATTTAGATATCATTGGTGAATCAACTGAATGTCATTAATTATTGGCTGTAGTCATTAGTTATTGGCTCTATGTACAATCCTGTATAATTATGTTTTAAGTTGGAGTTGATAATATATGAGTTGATCTGTTATACTTGATGAAATTGTTCTTTCGTATGGACTAAAATGTTAAAAATTAGTGGAAAACTCAATCACATTTAAACTTGAAAAACAAAATGTCCAAATCTTTCCACGCAAAAGAACGCGGGCAAATGTGATTTTATTCCAGTTTTAGTGTTTTAAAGGTAATGTCTTTATGTAGACTTGTGTCTGACCTATGTGTGATAAGTGACCCTACTCCCTTTAAGAAAATTGCCCACAGGGCTATATGTTTACACTGATTATTCAGTTGAAGCAAACATTAAAATAGGACAGAAAAGAGCCTTGTCTTGTGCTGTGGTTTCTTGCCAAAGGCAGCTTGAGTGAGTGGAAGAGAGGAAAGGAAGCTGTACTTTTATATATTCAGGAGAGGTGAATTCTGAAGTTGTTTGAGAAGCAGAGCATTAACAAGCGTTTCATCAGATTAGAGGCATGCCCATGTGCACAGTTATGCCATGATATGGAATTTTAATTATACTTCCCACACACAGTTTTTTTAGCAAGAAACTGGTTTCTTCAAAGTTGATGTTTACTTATCTTTCCAATCATAATATTGGCATTTTCACCATGATTCCAAAAATAAGCATGGAGCCTGTATCTCCTGATATTGTGCTGCTGAGCTTAACCCTGTACGTTCAGCTCATTAACATAAATTTGGCGATTTCTGAAATTTTGAGACAGATTATTTCAATCAGCAGAAGGAATATTGTGATCAATCAAGCCACTACCATATTCTACCCATGACTGCTTGATGTGTGTACGAAGCAAACACATGTGCAGGCTAAAAGCAAGAAACATGCACAGATTTCAAAATCCTTAACTGCATCCTGGTTAATAGTTTACAGTGTCACACAAATAGGTATCTCACAGAGGAATCTACTTGAGTTAACCCAGTTTTTCAAAGTCCAGTATCCTGGTTTTTGTAACTAACTAGAATATAACTATATTTGGCATTTTTGAAACCAGGTTTGTGTGACTTATTGGGTTATTGAAGTGGAAATAAATACATTCATTGCTCCAAGTGATATTATTGATTTGGCACATTCTTCATTGTGAGGTTTTTCCT
The DNA here is from genome assembly GCF_900747795.2 of Erpetoichthys calabaricus. Classification (NCBI taxonomy): domain Eukaryota; kingdom Metazoa; phylum Chordata; class Cladistia; order Polypteriformes; family Polypteridae; genus Erpetoichthys; species Erpetoichthys calabaricus. The sequence continues at coordinate 161,334,111 of NC_041401.2, read as the reverse complement.
CATTTCTCTCCCATACCACAAAGATTTACATATTACAGTGTGGTTAAATAACAGGATATATTCTGATACACACTGTTGTTCAGCTATACTGTTTATTAATCAGCACAGACTTCAGGTAAAAAAAAGTGATCAGGAAATTTTTTTAAATTCTACAAGTAGTCATTCTTGTATAACTGTATGGTACAAGCTTGCAGGTCAGCTTTCAAGAGTCAATAGAAACTATATAAAGGGATGACTATGTCCATCCCTTTATGACCACAGTGTACCCATCTTCTGAAGGCTACTTTCAGCAGTATAATGTGCCATGTCACAAAGCTTAAATCATCATATATTAGTTTCTTGAACATGGCAGTGAGTTCACTGTACTCAAAGTCCACAGTCATCAGGTCTCAATCCATTAGAGCTCCTTTGGGATGTGGTGGAACGGTGGATTTGCATTGTGGACATACAGCTAACAAATCTGCAGCTATCATGTCAATATTGACCAAAATCTCTGAGGAATGTTTCCATTACCTAGTGCAAGTTGAATCTATGCCATGATGAAGACAAAAGGGGGCCCCAACCTGGTACTAACAATATATACCTAATAAAGTGGTCAGTCAGTGTGTAAACAAAAAGAAGGATAATGTTTTATTAATTATACAAAAAAGTCTGGCTAAAATTTTAAGCAATTTCTGACAAACCCAAGGAGGAGCTTTTTGACTGTATCTTGCATACCTTTTTACACCAAATGTAGTACAAGTGAAATGCTTTTATTAGATGGCATCTAATCACCTTTTCCCAGGAGTTGCATCTCTGTTACATCCAAACCAGTATGTGTTTTGAGCAGAAATATTTCAGGATGCCCAGCAAATTATGCCAGAAACATTCTTGAGCATCGGCAGCTACATTGAACTCTATTTAAAAAAAAAAAATTGTATAGATTTTAGTAATGTAATCAATATTCATGAGGGCTTTGTATTTGTCCTCCAAATGTTGTTCATCCAGACCTCCATCCATTATCTAACTGGTTTATCCAGGTCAGCATCATTGGGAGCTGCTGCTTATTAAAGCTGCACCTGGTGAGATACAGGATCCAGCCTCAAATGCAACACTTCTCTTGCACACATCATCTACAACAATGAATACATGAGCTGCTCCATTTTTTAATTCCAAAATGATATTTATTTAATTAATGTTTCAAAACTTCTACATTGATAAAAAGTGTGTGGCTCAGCTCATAATTCTTGGAAACATGAGGACAATCTCTCCAGTGATATGGCATTTGTTAATGGCAGCACATAATCACAGAGAAGCACAGTTTTAAAACTGTTTAACCAGAAAACAGTAAATTTAGGTTATTCATAGCGGGTTTTTTTTTGTCTTTTTTCAAACCAAACTATTGTTTACTAATATAATTACTAAAATATGCCTAATCGAACGAGAGCACATAACACATATTGGGGTAGGAGCAAATGAAATGTCGGCACCAATTAAGAATAATTACTGCTCTTGCAGTGCAGTTCAATTGTAAATTAGTGTATAGACATGTGCAATAGCAAAGAATTATCACTTATGTACAGTAGCTTGAAAGCAACAAAACAGCTTATTTTACTGAAATTCTAAAATATTAATAATTGTAAACTGACAAATTTGATTTCATAAAAGTAACCTTAAAGTTGGCACAAATGTTCAAAGTGAGGGGCCGATTTGGAGAATTAAAACATCAGATGTTTGTCACATTTATCATTTGAATTATGAACTTTTTTGTTAGAAATTCTGTTAGAGGTAATAGGGAATATTTTACTTACTAATAACCACTATATTATTGATGTTGAAATGCATTGCTTATCTGCAATAAATCTTAATTTTAAAAATGTGTATTACTGTATATTTTACTACACAGATAACACAACATTTTCAAGCCTTTTTTGTCTTAGTTGGGCAGAAACAAACTTGGTAGCACTGGATGCAAGACAAGAAACAATCCTTGGCAGTGTTGTAGTACATCATAGGACCTCTCATGCACATAGCCTTACTCTCATGGAGTCAATTCTGTAATTGCCAAATAACCAAACACACTTGTCTTCATGGATGTAGGAGGAAAACTAGAGTACATGAAGAAAGGGCTGCCCAGACACAGGCAGAATGCCTGGATTCTTCACAGACATTATCCATTATTCAAACTCGGGATGCTTGATCTGTGTGCCTCATTGAATCAAATACATTAATTCAAAATCATGAGGCCAAAAATTCTTTATCATTCTTATTTAAATTTGTATGAAATTTGTCCTGCATTTGTTTATAGGTAGAATTTTTGTCTACCTATATGTTTCTTGGCAATGCAAATAGTTCTACTTGTTCTGTTTTTAAGTGGGAGTTAAAATTCTTTGGAAAGAATGATTTTAAAGGTATCTGGTAAAACCTAAATTAGAGCTTACAAATTCCATTAGTTTTCTGAACACTCTTGTTCTATTAAGTGGCAAATGAGAGTTAGAGCCTCTACTTGATGCATGTACTGCTATGTACAAATTGTATGTCTCCATCAATTCACTTCACCAATGATTTCTAAACTGCTTTTTCCTGAATGTATTTTGGGTGGAAGACCATTTTTAACAGCAGATATTCGCATTGAGCTCATTCTGGCACATGTGAACAATACTACACTGCATTTAAAGCCCCTTGCATATATAACCTTGACAATTTTTTGAATGTTGCACATGTGAAATTCATTGGTATTTGCTTTGAATAACATTGCCTATATAAATAATGCAGTTATCGATTATACAGTTAGGTTGTTGGAAGGGGACATATAATAAACTGGGTATTCTGTATAGAGTGCATTAATAGAAGAGAGTTTGCTGCAAATTAAATATATGAAATCCCTTTTGCAAGGCTCAACATATTGGAAATGTATTTTTTGTGTGACCTATATTGTACTTTATAATTATTCAGGTTTTTTTAGCTGTCCCAATCAAAGCTGCTATAAATGCTCCATTTATAGACATCTACTTACCATGAGTCAGGGTTCGTGCTAGTGCTTGAAATCTACAAAGTCATTGACTTTTACTTTAGTTAAATCTAGTCCTGGGATATCTTAATAATAATAACTAGCCAACCCGCGGCGTAGCATACGCCGCATAATTATGTATTGATGGGTGAACACTTCCTGAAAGACACAGTTGTCCAAATGGGGTGGGTTTGAGGATACGACTGTGAGTGAATTAGAAAGATGGAACTCTGGAGAGAGCAACATACAATTGTCCCGTGACTGAAAACGGGGTTTGGCAGATACAGGGATATCGTTTTGAAAGTGTGTCCCTGAGCCTTATTAATTGTCATTTCAAAGGCCAATCTAACAGGAAATTGTCTGCGTGTAAACGTAAAAGGCAAATTTGAATCTGATGGGGTCAGGGATTCTCTCTCTCTCGCGCCTGTGTGTGTGTGTATGTGTGTCTCTCTCTCTCTCGCGTGTGCCCCTGTGTGTGTTTCTCTCTCTCGCGTGCCTGTGTGTGATATCTTTTTGAAAGTTTGTCCCTGCGCCTTATTAATTGTAATTGCAAAGGCCAATCTAACAGGAAATTGCGTGTAAAAGTAAAAGGCAAATTTGAATCTGATGGGGTGAGGGAAATCTGGGGAATAAGGACAGTTTGTGAGGTAGCAGCTGCGATTGTTTTACACTCCAGTACATTGCGGTGAATGCTGAGAACAGTTCGTCTAGTGCCTTTACAGAGGCTTCTTGCTGGCATGAGGTTTCTGAGAAGCATGACGACTGAACCAATTTTAAGTGTGACTTTATGCGGAGGCATGCCAGTGGGAGTAATGGCTGCCCAGCGGGTCATGGGAATAACGCTGCCGGATCGTCAGTCTGCATCGTTTATGGTCGGAACTACGGCAGTATGTGATCTTCTTCGAACCTCCGATTTTCGTTCTTGATTAATGAAAACATTCTTAGCAAATGCTTTCGCTCTCGCGCGAATTGTTAGCTCTGTAGTGCGTGTGCCATGGTCGGCTGCTTAGTGAATTGTTGGTGGGCGGGGCTCGGTCTTGCATGCATCTTGCTTGCCATGGACTTAGTGAATTATATATATAGATAATAATTCTTTGCATTTATATAGCGCTTTTCTCACTACTCATTAAAAAATTATACTTCTGACAAAAGATGCAGTCAAAGTCAGAAGTTTACACACACTTAGGGTGAATTCTTTAAAATTCACTTTATAACCCCTCCATAGATTTTATACTAGCAAGCAATAAATTTGGCATCTCATTTAAGACATCTACTTTGTGCAAGGCAACTAATGTTTACAGACAGAATATTTCACTTACATTGACTATTTCACAATTCCAGTGGGTCACAAGTTTACATACATACAGTACACTTTGTTAACTATGCATTTAAACAGCTTCGAAAATGATGTCAAGCCTTTAGGAAATTAGACAGTTAGCTTCTGATAGTCAATTAGCCTAATTGGAGTCAACATGTGGATGTATGTTAAGGCCTACCATCAAACCCACTGCGTCTTTGCTCAACATCATGTGAAAATCAATAGAAATCAACCAAGGCATCAGGTTAAAAAAAAAAAAGGTACCTCCACCAATCTTGTTCATCTTTGGGAGCAATTTCCAAACTCCTTAAAGGTTCCATGGTCACCTGTACAAACAATAATACGCAAGTATAAACGCCATAGGAACACACAGCCTTAATATCACTCAGGAAGGAGACGCATTCTGTCTCCTGGAGAAGAATCTACTTTGGCATGAAAAGTGCACATCAATCCCAGCACAACAGCAAAGGACCTTGTGAAGATGCTGGAGGAAAACTGGTAGAAAAGTATCTATATCCACAGTAAAACGAATTCTGTATCGACATAACCTGAAAGGCTGCTCAGCAAAGAAAGAAGGCACTGCTCTAAGGCCACCACAAAAAATGCAGACTGCAGTTTGCAATGGTGCATGTGGACAAAGATTTTGCCTTCTGGGAAAATGTCCTCTGGTCTGATGAATCTAAGATCGACCTTTTTGGCCATAATGACCATGTATGTTTCGAGGCTTTGCCAGCCAAAGAACACCATCCCTACCATCAAGCAGGGGGTTGGGAGCATCATGTTGTGGGGGGTGCTTTGCTGCAGGAGGCACTAGTGCACTTCACAAAATAGATGGTATCATGAGGAAGGAAATATATGTAGATATGCTGCAGCAGCATCTCAAGAGTTTAGCAAGGAAGTTGAAGCTCAGTCACAACTGGGTCTTTCAGATGTTGGAAAAAATTACTAAACCAGGCATGTCAAACACGCGGCCCCCGGGCATACGGCCGCAACAGAAATCTGTGCGGCCCGCATGACAGATCCTAGTTAGCACTGAACTTGTACAAAATGATTACTATCGTTTGTGATTGAATCATTCTGCATCTTCGGTGTTACTTATTGACTTTTCTTACTTCTGCCTTCTGTCAAAAGCGCGTTTTCCCATGGCATTACGGTACCGGAAACGTCATCTGCTAGTATAGCCACGAGCCTTGACCAAAGTTAATGTCACAACTGAAGTGCTAGGCTGCAGCATGGGTGGCCTTAGGCATGTGCAAACTGTGCACCTGCACAGTGCCGCCAAATCCCAGGGGCCGCCACGCCAATATATATTGAATATAAAACGGAAAGAGAAAATAACGACACAGCTGACGGCAATGGGGCCGAAAAACATTCTGTTTCTTGTTAATTAGTACGCTGTATTTACAAATGTCGCTAGAGTTGGAGCAGTAAGCTATATGTAGTATTATAATGTTTTGCCGTAATGAGAATATCATGGGCCGCCACTTGGTTTTCAAGTTACGGACACACGTATATAGCAGCGTGTCATGAGCACGAGGCGGCTATGCAGTGTCTGCAACGGATGTGGCCATGCGCCGTGCATAAGATACCGTATTGACATTGCCAGGCGAAGGGGCCACCGATTCTTTCTCTGCCCAGGGCCGCCACGAGCCTAGAGCCGCCCCTGCTAAGGCTACACTACTGACTGGGCTTCTTTGATTGGCCACTAGGCAGAACTGACCATCACGAGTAGTAATAGCCCGCATATTTTCACGTTTTTTTGCTCTAGTTTCATGTAATTTTGTGCTAGTATTGTAACGAACAGTTAGTGCAGACTACAGCTGAAGATCTGAAGTGGATGCGAGAAGTTGGTGAGTTGTTTATTAACATATTTTTGTGATTTTGAGTTTGTAAAATTATTGTAGGTCAGGTGGCTTTTTGCATATCGGCTTATTTTACAATATAAACTTTGAAGTAAACTTAGTAAAGTAAAATTAGATTTTTGGAGAATTTGTTTTCCAACTTGAATTTACTGAGCAATGAATTCAGTGAGCATTTTCGTGATTTCAGTTCACACAAACAGGGCATTGCGCTGTTCTCTTACAACGTTGAGAATGCGCCTGAGAATATCCAATGGAATTGATTGAAGTGCAGTCAGATTCTATTCTGAAGGCAAAATACAACGAAGTTGGTGTGCCAGGCTTGTATGCTTACCTGCCACCCTCGTATGTGCAGATCCGTAAATTGGCATCGAGAGTACTGTCAATGTTCGGAAGCACTTACCTTTGTGAGCAATTGTTTTTGTTAATGAAAGCTACCAAAACCCCACATCGCTCAAGACTTACCGTCGAGCACCTTTCATCCCTCATAAAAGTTGCAGCTGCACAAGATTTCAAGCCTGATATTGACGAACTGGTTACTAACGAGATGTCGGGACAAAAGAAATAAATCTCACACTGTAAGGCTCCTATATAAGCAATGAATATAATGAATATCAATCATCAAGACACTATATAAAAGCGGTCGGGATTGTCCTTCCATCCCTTGAGTGCAAAGCGTAGCGGTAAGATGCCAAATGTCGGGACAAAAGAAATAAATCTCACACTGTAAGGCTCCTATATAAGCAATGAATATAATATAACGAATATCAATCATCAAGACACTATATAAAAGCGGTCAGGATTGTCCTTCCATCCCGTGAGTGCAAAGCGTAGCGGTATTCCTCTTATCACAGACTTACTACTTGCGCGATGTGAGCAGAGTTCTGGTGCTCCCATCATTCCCTTGCTTTTGTGCGCGATGCGCTGGAAAAATAGACAAAATTATGTCTCTGGAAGTAATTAATGTTGATGGAGTACAACTGCCTCACCGCGTAGTAAATATCAGGGGAGATGGTACTTGCTTATTCTCATCTACTAGGGGGCTTTGCCCCCTGCTCGCTTCGCTCGCCAACCCCTGGTGTTGGGTAACCCGAAATACATTGATGTATGTATGAGATATATTGGAGTGTAAAGGTGTAGATGACGAACAAAGGAAGTAAAGAACCCATAGCATGGCACAATAGAAAGATTTATTGGAATATTTCTTTATACACAACATTTGTAGTAAAGATGGTGTGTTGTCCTTGAATGAGTTTTCCTTGGTATGGAGTATCTACAACTTTAACTTTAATGTCAGATGAACGCCGAACTCTTGAGAAGGCTACATAAAGTTGTCCATGTCCAAGTACAGGCTCAGAGAGGTATATGCCAACTCTGTCCATGGTTTGTCGTTGGGATTTGTTGTATTGTTAGAATGTGATCCTGTAAGTACTTTTGTAGACTTAGCAAATGGGTGACTGTTTATGACTTCAGCGACGTTTCTCATTATCAGCTCTGTGTATTGCCTGTTTTCAGGAAGGGTCATTCGTTGATAGATTGCGACATCTGGATCTAACACGTAGATTTGTGCATAGTTGCGTTCGTGATATGGTTCAGGGTGCACTGTTCCAATCCGATGTAATACTTGTCCACATACGCGAAAGCAGTATGGGTCATTTCCAGCTGGTGGCCTGATATTTACCCCGGTAGATGCAAAAGCAAATGAACTATTGTGGGATCCAATGCAGTCACATTGTTAGTTAGAAGCTTCCGTAGATATTCAAGAAAGTCATCTAAAGGAGGCAGTCTAACCTGACCCTTTTGACAACAACGTGTAAACTCATCAGTTGTAGTGCCAGTTGGTTCTTCAGGGAAGTTAAGTGAATGACAATAACAGCAAATGATATTCATTAATCCTAATGAGTGTTCATTAATAGTGGACTCATTACAGAACGCGTTGTCAGCTAATTGGCGGAATTGTTTAGCGGCTGTTTGTTGTTCCTTTCTTTGCCGTTTATGTATTGCCTCTGCTGTTTGAGAGTCGCGTTGTAGGCGCCTGCGTTCATTAATTGTATTCAGGCGGGCTCGTTCCTGTATGTCTGTCAGTTGAGATGTTTTGTTTTGGAGCCGTGACTCTCTGGTTTTGGAGCCGAGACAGTTTTGCTTCCGCGGTTTCAGACGCGCGTTGTAGGCGCCCACGTTTAATGATTTTGTCCATGCGGGCTCGTTTTTGTAGCTCCATTAGTTGAGCTGGATCGTTTTGGAGCCGTGACCGTGACTCCATTAGTTATCCGTTGTCTACTGTTAGTAATATGGATAATTGCACTTACTGTTAATACGGAGCGTTTTCTGTGGTTGTAATGTTAATAATGCATCACTGTAATGTGATTCACATATGCTATATGGTTTGGACGTGTGATTATGCCGAATGTTTAATACGGAGAGTTCGTTTATTCTTATTACCCGGACCATGCTGTGTAGTGTGGACGTTTAGTTCAGAAGTGCGTTGTAGGCACCTGCGCCTTTCGTACTTTCTCGCGCCTTCCGTACTACCTTTGTGGACCTTTGCGGACTCCGTAGTGTCTTCCGTTTGACTCTGGGGTGCAGTGCAGAATCCTCTTTTCTGTGTGGCGTTAGTTGAGCTATTTCGTTTTTGAGCGGTGACTCCTTCATTCGCGGTGGATCAGACTTTGCTTGCGGTTTATGAGACGCGCGCTGTAGGCGCCTGCGCACTATGTCTCCTGCGTCCATCGCCATGTACCTGGGTCCGTGCCTTCCTGTTTACCATTCTCAGTTAGTAATATGGATAGCTTATTTAGTGCATGAAACTCCGTCTTTAGCGATACAGATTCGGGCTGACATTGTACGACATGTTTTAAGTAATTGGTCAAGATTTCAGCCATTTACAATGATGCCGTCAGGAATCTCTTATACAAATGAGCTTCAGTATCTCACTGAAATGTCAAAGTCTCAAACTTATGGTACCATTTCTGAGCTAATGGCAGATGGAGAGTTGTTCCCCTATGAGTTTCAAGTATATTATTATGGAGTCCTACACTCCAAGTTTGGACAGGCACTCGAGGGGATAAAAAAACTTAGGTTTTCGGGAGATGTTATGAATGGGCACTTTGATGTTCTCATTCCCTACACTTACATGCCTGATGTACACATGGAGCGCACACAAATTGAGGATAAAAGTCGGTCGCCTTAAAAGGCGGGTGAGCCTAGTAATATAATAAGGACCTAGCTAAGAGGTTTAGACTCTAATTCTATACTGTTGTATGGAGACTGCATGGAAATAAATTGCTTTTCTTTAAACTTTAAGTGTTACATTTTTTAAAGTTTTCAGTATTGGAAAGAAAGCTACAGTAACTTTGTATAATAGTAGTGCTGGGCGGTATACCGGTTCATACCGAAAACTGTTTTTTATTTTTTTTATGATATGGATTTTTCTTATACCGCAACACCGGTTTAAATTGCCTAAACGACGTTCGGAATGTGGCACAGCAGGAAACTGTTCAAGTGGGGACCTTTTTCACTGCTACACCGCTAAACACAGATTTGTTGCACTAGGGCTCTTTTTCACTGCTACACCACCAAGTAGTGGGCGGTAGCATAGGTATATGGAGGACTATTTCGGACAAAATTAAATAAATAAATAAATGCGCAAATGAATTAAAGTTCTATGAAATGTGAAAAATGGACAGAGAGCATTCCGAAACTGAAGCCGACGATAAAGTTGAACATGAACAACAGAAGAACTTTTGCCAAAAAAAAAGGAGTCACGTCCGTTGCCTGGAGATACTTTAGTTTTAAAAGGTCAGATGTGTAAATACTGTTTCTATACTACTGGATAATACTGCAAGCCAAGTTGTACTTGTTTTTGTACTTGCTAGTGTATGTTTTGCTTGAATTCATTCTGCAGTGTGCTGGTGACTCGTTCAGAGATGGGCGCAACTCTGAATGGATGGCATAATTAAACATGTATAACGAAGATATTTTTAAAGTTCTGAACACTCCGTCGGCTAAGTTAATAACTAGTTTTAATTTCACAAAGACGTTTATCGTGTGGTGATTGGTAATGTGGAGAAAGAAAAAGGAAAGATAGGAACTGGGGTTTTGGTAGAGAGCAGGAATATCATGAAGTGAATGGATTCTGTGCGGTGATTGCTGCAGGCGCCTGCTTTTAGTACGGAGGAAGTCAGTTTAAGAAACGTAGTGATTAACGACTGGGTCGGGGAACACTTAACACAAAGTATTTGATGTGCTGCATTAACTTATGACGGGGTTTGAGAAAATCTAGTAAATTAAACATTGATTTTAGGATGAAGTTTAGTTTACAACATTCTACTTTAATTATCAAATAAACTATGAGAATAAAGTGGAAATGTCGACTTTAATCTTGACATAAGCGTCAACATTAAAGTGGAAATGTCAAGAATAAAGTCAACATGTTGAATTTATTCTCGACATATAGTTTGTTTTTTTCTTCCGTGTCCATATTTTTTTTTCTTCACAGTGGCCCTAATGCGCTTCCATAGGGCTATACCACAAACAGCATTATAAATGCAAGTTGCAGTTTTATTTTTTATATATATATATATATAGCTTAGCTTGCAGCAAGGTCCATATTAATGCAGTTTGCCTAAATGATGGCACAGTTGGTAAGATGTCATCACCAAGTTGCACTTGTTTTATTTTATTTTAATTTGGTGAATACTGTGTAATGCACCTGGGCTTGAAGCCTTGAAGTAATGGTGCAACTATCAGTAATACTATTATGTATTTTATTGTTATTATTTATTAGTTTAAATATTATGCAGTTTAATGACGGTAAAATTGTTTAAAAAGTCACTTTAACGTGTCAGTGGACAGAGATTGTTAACATTAACAGAAAGTGTAGTTGGTTTACAAAAAATATTTACTATTTATTCCTTTTCTAAGACGTGTTCAGTGCAATCCAACTTTTGACAAACACCTCTGGATATTTTACTAAGTCTAAATGCCTCTTTGGATGGTTGAAAATATGTTGTCAAAATCATAGTTTAAGCTTTTGCAAAATTTGTTCAATTAAAAGGCTCTATATTTTGACTGCATCAGTCATGCAGTGTGATTCCTTCTCTTTAGTGCCACCCCCTTGAAAACTATCACTTTATGGGGCCATGCAAACCTGGATTAATACTTGTGTGCACATTAAAATGTCTTTTTGTACGATGTACAATTCTCATAACAGTCAAATAGGTTATTCTTAGCCAGTCTACTGCAGTAATTGCAGTGGAAAATGTGGTTAACATCCACTCATGCATGGGGAAAAAAAATACCGTCTAATACCGTGAAACCGGCAGAATTTAGAAAAATACCGTGATATAGAATTTTGGTCATACCGCCCACCTCTATATAATAGTATTTGTTACAGTACGGCCCGCTGATGCACGTATGGCAGTCGAAGCGGCCCACCAATGGTAGTGAGTTTGACATGCCTGTTCTAAACAATTATGTCAAATAATATTTACTGTCTTTAATGATACGTCAAATTTATAGTTTGTTAGTATACTGCACTCCTGACTTCAACTGTGCGTACAAGTAATAGTATTATTGTTTTAAGCTGATTATTCTTAATGATACACTTACAAACTTTTAAAACTGTCACTGGTTAAAGGCAATGAGAACTAAAATGTTTATGAAGAGTATGGAATTTGATTATATATATTTTCATAGAATACATACCTACAGTATTGCTACCATCTACAGTTATCTATTTTATGGCTTGAAAGGCACAATAAACACAATGTATTACTGCTTTTATTTTCTACAAAAGAAATTTATATTGAATTTTATATTGAATGTTAGGATGCAAGTCTGTAAATTGCACATTATGCCCAAACAATACATAATAATAGTTTAAAACTATTAGAAATTTAAGCAGTGTTCAACTTAATTTAAAAGAAAAAAGATTAAGTGAATGTTGACTGGAATTTGAATTTCTTTGTTGCGCCTGATGGTTTTTCAAGCTACTGCAGTCACATTACTGAATATTTCTGAAATGCGTGCGTGCGTCTCTCTCTCTCTCTCTGTCTCTCTCTCGCGCGCGCGTCTCTCTCTCTCTCTCTCTCTCAAAATTAACTGTTCTCTGGCCCTCCTTTTTGCTAGATGAAACTGCTTAATTCATTGTGTATTTGAGCATTTCCTTATGTAAAAAGCATAGGTGAGAAGATGCTGCCTTTATGTTTCAAGTCAGTGCCTTTTATGGCAACAGCTTTGTTTGAGGTAGTGCTCATGACAAAAGATGCTAAGTATGATGCATCTTGCTTCTTCTGTATCTGTATTTTACATGCACCATAATGCTTTTCAGGGAACATGCTACTGTCTGTCTCATAGAGTCAGATATTAGTTTTGTTTCCCTCTTGGATGTATCCATGTCCTTTAGATACTCATTTAATTTCTGAGGTTTTTTTTTTTTTTGGTGAGTTAAATTCAAAAATCACTTTTAGAATTCTTAAACACTGCATGGTGTTGAAATGACTCATATTTCCTCTTCTATGATTAGAGCTTCCTTTCATATTGATAACCCCTCCTGTTCACCTTTAATAGCCTATGCTGACAGGCATGCCACTTGCTTTTGCACTTGGTATTGATTCTACACATTAAAAAAGTGTGTTTACCTTGTAAAACCATTTAGAAGAAGTGTTTGAGCTGACAGAATTTGCTCCATGGATTAGTTAGTTCTCATGAAGCTGCAAGGTGCATGTTTAGAACTGATGAAGACTATGATGAAGACAATGATGAAGTTTAGAGACTGTTCAGTGTACAATAATGCATTATAAACATGGATAGATACAAAAGGAGCATGTAGCATTTTTCTTTCTGTCATGAATTTTGTTTCTTTAAAGTGATTTCTGTACAGAGTGCACTTCATCGTGAAAGTATATCACTACCCAGCAGACATTAAAAAGCACTTGAGACTACAGAGTGCATGTCTACACTGAATTATTTTACAATCTGAAAGAAAAGCACTATTTTTTTTTTCCATAAGGCTAATTCAGCACATTTATCATTGTGCAGAAAAGAAACATCCAGGGTTTTTGGTTTGTGCAGTGTGTTGCCAAGATTCAGTTCAGTTTGTTCTTATGCAGTACATTTCACTGCGCAGAAGCACAGAGCACTTACTATTATCAAAGTGTAGTAAATATGTGAAAGTTACTAAAAGATGCAACATTTATATACCTAAATGCACAATTCCTAGTTGAACACATAGTAAAATAAGCGAGTCTCAATGATTAACCTAAATAATGACCATATCAATTCCCTGTAATATAACTGAAGTATGGTCAGTTAACAATATTTCTGGAGAAAATAATCCACTGGTGCATCCATGGTTTGTAATAAATGATGCACATTTCAGATATCCTGTGCCAGACAGAGTTTTGTACTGTAGTAGTAGTAGAATTGTCACTTTACACAGTACTGTGAAATTCTTTCTTGAACTTCCAACCAACGTACAACATGTTTTCCACTGTCTGGTGCAAAGATAAACAAGAACATAGTAAAAGACAGATTATTATTGTTTTTAATAGAAAACATAAATCATCATACCTGATATAGTCCTGCTTGTGACAAAAGGCTATATTGTAAGAGTAACCTAAGTAAAAACACCTATTACAATTCTGTACTTTAATACATATTATGTTTTGTTTAAAGGTGAGTGTATGGAAAGATGCAGTATAAAAGGGTAAGGAAAACTAAACAGAATAATTAACATTTCTTGTTTTTGCAAATTCCTATGAGAATGTACTGTACAATCAAAATTTAAATAAAATACTTATAGTTTGAGCTTATAATGAATGAAAAGTTGATGAGCAATGCACTGTGAGTCACCCAGCTTTTTGATTTTTACATTGTGTTTCAAGGTTGGCTCTTATGCCTTTGTTTCAGGCTGGTCTGTTGGCATTAAAATGTAACCTCTAAGGTTACTGGTTCAGTTTCTATCTCTGGTTCACTGTGCGACTTTGAGCACAACACTTAACCTACCCTTGTTGTGGTTGCTCTTCAAAAAAGGAGATACAGTTGTTAATATGTAATATGCATATGCTTAAAAATCACTTTGAACTGATGTTCACTTTTGAACAATAAGTATATGAAATAAATATTATTTTTTTTTATATATTTGATTATGTTTACAGTTTTGTAGCTTTTGGCATGTGTCCCTTACCGTGGAGCACACATTTTGTGGCTTAAAGCTGACTACATACTGAAGTCAAGAATTTGAAATTAATTAATCTACCAAGTTTTGACATATCAGATTTTCTGTTTCATTATTTACAAATTATTGCCTATTAATGTTAATCACTTAGCTCCAAATAATTTTTCCATTATTTTTTAGGACATTTTAGTCACACTTTTTGTGCAATTTTATTTAGAATGCATCTTTTTCTCTTCATTTACTATCAGTCATGGCTAATTTGTAAATGGAACTGTCTTCCTCCATTACAGGGGAATATTTTTTATAACCCTGAAGTGCAGTTGTTCTTTATTAGAGCATTTATAATCATTGATTTGAAAAATAACCTTCTCTACCACTCCTCACAAGTTTGTAGTATAGCATGTACTTCCTTTCTATCTCACACTTGCCTTCTGTGCATTTTTTCCGGAGTGAATACATCATTGCTTTGTATATTATATGAACTGTACTGAGGAACAGAGATATAGAGATGTACATTTATTAACTGCACCCCACCATGTTACTTTGTTTAAGGGAACTTGATAATACTAAATCTGAATATATACATTGGACTTAAGTTCACTTTCTAAACATTGTGTGCATTGAAATTATTTGAAAAAATGTTTTATAGATAGATAGATAGATAGATATTTGTGTTAATTTTGATGTTTATTTTTCATTAGTATTTCTGAAGAAAAAGTTGGCATGATGAGGTTCAAGAGAGAAGCACTGCCATAACCAAACAAGTTTCAACATAATCCCCATGAACACTAATATGACGTTCACAAAACTTGTCGTTGCTACTGAAATGTAATGTTTTACTTGCTCAGCCTGTAGTTAAAGTGCAGGGTTCAGTACATTAAGTAAATGTCTCATGATGCATCCTCTGCATACTCCAAAAAAAACATTCTTCTCTAATTTTTAATGCATAATTGGGTGGGGGGCATAAGTCATAGTTACACTGTTTAAACTACTGATTATTATTTTATTGCACAAGGAGCCCTTTATTTACCTGCTAACAAACAGCTTAAAATTGACTTAACAGAAAAAAAAAACTGAACAAATAAGAGAACATTTGTGTATAGCCCTCCAGCGTACCCACCAATGTTTTATGAAAACAAATGCATAAATGATCTAAAACCTGAAAAAAGTGACTTGAGTTTTTTTTTACCACACGATTAACCTCCTCAGGATCCCAAATTAGGATCCAAGTGCAGCAAGTGATATCTCAGCACCATACTAGTTTGAATGAAATGGAACAGAGTGAGGTTTTTTTTTTTTTTTTTTTAATAAAAGTGGCTGGAGTGCCAGTCCTGCCACTAACCCCTGAGCTTTCCCTGCAAGTCGGATGATCTGCTTGCAGGCCTGGATGCAGGTTAACATCATACCCAGGACAGAGCAATTACAGGTTAAGAGGAGTAGCATCACTTCTGCCATTTATGGGATTTGAGCTGACAACGTTCTGATTGCCGGTGCAGTTGCCTAGCCTCAAAGTAAGGTGAAACAGGAAAATAATTATCTTTGTAACAGGGAAATCAAGACACATTTTATTAATGCATTAGTTTCAGCTGCTAGTACTAGTAGTATTGTCACGTGTGCAGAGTACCATTAAATGCTACTCAACATATGCTATCATCCATTACAGAAAATGAATCTGGCTCCTTCTACAAATTATTTTTATCATAACTTCTATTGGCTTCAGAGTAACTTCTAACATTTGAAATCTTTTCCATTTTCAAGATTAAATAGAGAGAACTGGTAGAAAAAATCTTTCATGTGCACGCTAATACATCCTCACAGGTGGCGCAGTGGTAGTGCTGCTGCTTTGCAGTAAGGAGATTGTGGGTTCGCTTCCCGGGTCCTCCCTGTGTGGAGAACACTTTGAGTAGTGAGAAAAGCACTATATAAATGTAAAGAATTATTATTACATACTTCACCTTAAAGATGCTTTTCCACTGTGTATTTTTCCCACAATCTTTTATTCTTTCATTACAAAAACATTTAGATTAATTTAAAGAAAAAGTATTCATAGGTGCATTACCACTATTTACAAAGAAAATTGGTGTACTTACAGTATAAGTAAATATTGAAAAATCATCAAACACCAACTGTTAGAAAATCACATGCAGATGCAATGCCAGTGTTCATCTCTTGGGCGTTTTCACATTTTGTTATACAACACTGGCTGTTTTGACATTGATCAACAAAAAAGACTCATTAATGTTAAATTTAAAATGGATTTCTTCAAAGTGATCTAAATTACAAATATAAAACACAGCATAATTGATTGCATAAGTATTCAATCCTTTTAACTTCATATTTATTAGACATATCGTTGGCAGCAATTATAGCCTTGAGTCTATGTGGATGTGTCTCTGTCAGCTTTGCACAATTTGGACACTGTACTTTTTCACCATTCCTCTTTGCAGAACTGCTCCAACTCTGTAGGTTGCACGGGGACATGAGTGAGTAGCCTTTTCATGTCCAGGCACAAATTCTCAAGTGAAATTGTCAATGTTGTCCTAAAGATATTCCTGTTTAGCTTTTTGCTTGGGGTCATTGTCTTGCTGGGAGATAAATCTTTACTAGATTTTTTTTTTTTTTTTTTTTTAAAAAACACTGGCTTTCTTGTTGTCACTTACCCGTAAAGCTGCAACTAGTGCAGCACCCAGACAACTGTTGCTGTATGCACAGTCTCTCCAGTCTCAGACACTGTAGCTTTCATGTCCTGGTGGACCCTCTCAAGTATATCATGTTAAAGAGAATGAATACATATGCAGTAATTTTTGTGTTTTATATTTGTACTTTATTTTACACCACTTTGAAGAGATCTCTTTTCACTTTAACGTTAAAAATTATTTTTGTTGATCATGGTCAAAAAAGTCAACAATAAAATTTTTAGCTCAATAAATCCACAAGTAGGAACTTTGCAATACAGTAACAAAATGCCAACATCAATTATTGACCATAAAAATATATCCTACACATTTATGGAGTACTGTAAGTTCTTACATTCTACTCAGTTTAAGCAAGGTAAGACACAATCTAATGTTTTTTTGATGCATTACAAATATAACAGCTAGATACTCATGGGGCACAGGACCTAGACAAAACCTCTGATACTCTCAGAATTACTGAATGCTATACATTCACTCCAAGTGGGAATGCAGCAGGCCCTGATGGTTACCCTGTGGAACTTTATAAAAACATTTTCAAATAAGTTAGCCCTACTATTATTTGCAACATTTACAGAAACCAGAGACAACAAAACCTTGCCTCAACCTTTTCTGCCAAGCATTGATTTACTGTATTTCTGAAGCAAAATAAGGACTTAATACAACGTAAACCATATAGACCAATTTCTCTTCTGAATAATGATGTTAAGATACTCTCCAAAGTTCTAGCTTGAAGGACTGAGAAAGTGCTTCCTTCTGTAATATCACAAGACCAGACTGGATTTTTTAAAGGTAGGTACTTAGCTTCTAATCTTTGACATTTGTTTAATTTAATATACTCACTAATTAAATCTAACACACCAGAGATCTTTGGATGCAGAAAAAGCATTTGACATAGTTGAATTGGACTACTTATTCAATTCATCACATTGCACAAATTTGGGTTTGGCCCAAACATATGTGCAAGTATAAAATTACTTTATACCAGTCCAGCTGTATCAACAACATTATTTCAAACTACTTCAGACTATAATGTGGTACTAAAAAGGATGCTCCCTTTCGCCAATGCTCTTTGCAGTCACAGTCTAACCATTGAACATTTACTTTCAAAATGCATCAGAAATAAAGGGAATACCCAGAGGAGGACTTGAACAGAAAATATCACTATATGCAGATGACGTGGTACTGTATATATCAGACCCACAAACCTCCGTACCAGTTGTTGTTAATACACTAGCGGAATTTCGAAAGATATCCGGACTTAAAATTTACTTTAACAAAACTGTTCATTTTCCAGTGAACTCTCTTGCACACATTATTAGACTGGACACTTTTCCATTTATGTTAGATCATCAGTTTAAATACTCAGGGTAAACATCCCAAGTAAATATAAAGATCTTTTTCAACACAATTTTGCCAACTGCATGGAAAAATTAAATGAGGTAAACATATGGTCTTCCCTCCATCTTACACTAACAGGGAGAATCGACACTGTCAAGATGAACATCCTTTCTCATCTTCTTTTTCTATTTCAGAGTATCCCCATATATATTAACAATTAATTCTTTAAGAAATCAGACTAAATTATAACCTCATTTATTTGGAATTCGAAACATCCATGCATCCACAGGGTGACTCTACAACAACAAAAAGCAGAAGGGGCCATGGTACTACCTACCATTCAATTTTATTACTCGGCAGCTAATATACAAGCTATAAGGACCTGGAAATCAACACCAATTGATGAATATACACAAACCCGGTTTGCATTAGAAATTAAACCTTGCTGTACTTTAAATGCCCTGCTCTGTGCCCCAGTAAACACAAATTATTGTCAATATACTAATAATCCAATTGTCCATCAATCACTCAGAATATGGAACCAATGCAGGAAGCAGTGTAAGACAGAGAAGCTTTTATCTGTTGCACCTGCACATGATAATTACCTTTTTCTACCCTGTCAAACCTACACAGTATTTAACCTTTGGAAATTGTTCTGGATTAAAACTCTTAGAGACTCATATATAGATGATATCTTGGTATCTTATGAACAATTATGCTTTAAATTTAACCTCCCATCAACACAATTTTTCCACTGCTTTCATATCAGAAACTTTGTTAAAATGAATGTGCATAATTTTCCTTACCTACCACCCAGTTCTGTTACAGAAGAAATATTGATCAGTCTTGAAGACTGACAGCATCTCAGTAATATATATAATATTTTATAGTCCCTTCCTTTCAAAGATCCCAAGGTATGGTGGGAAAATTATCTCTCACTTAGTATCTCAGAGAAGGAGTGGAAGGCAGCCATGCATAGATACACACTAGCTCCATATGCACAAAGCACTCAGTCATTCAAATCAAAATCTTTTATCATGTACATTTACCTTGGTTAAAATGTCCAAAGTGTGTTAAGGGCAGTTGCAGTTTAGCTATAGCATCACTGGGCCACATGTTTTGGGCACACACCAAATTAACATAATTTTGGTCAAAAATCTTTGAATACCTATCAGACAGCCTTGGTTTCAAAATCATTTCTATCCCATTAACAGCTGTGTTTGGTGTGCTCTTAGATGGGCTTAAAGTGGAAGAGAACACTTTAAGTGGATTGATGTACATGCATTGGTTTTATTTCATTTATTTTATCTCAATAGTCAGATCAGTCAAGTTCTATTTAAAGGAGACATCAATAAGAAACAAATAGTAAATGACACAAATAGAAAAATTAACTGATATCCCATCCATATATACCCATGAAACCTCGCATGGAAGGAAAAAAAAAAACCTCCCACAACTCTTGAACTGCCTGGCCCCCCTCTGTTTTATGGCACAGAACCTCAAGTGCAGCTCTGTGCGAGTTGTTCATCATTTCCCATTCTCTTACTCCCTACAAAATACAAAAGCAGCAAATAATAGTAAAACAGAATTGCTGCTGATTGTCCTAAATTATGTGAGTAATTAAAAGATCTCACAGAAAGGATGTATCCCTTGATATTCTGAGAATAAGGCTCATCAAACCACGGACCAACTTAACACAATTAAGTAACCTCTGTAAGTCACATAACTGTACCTCATAAAGTAACACTGTAAACAATACAGGAAAAATGTTTAAACAGATTTTCCAAAAAGTCAAATCTCAGTTCATAAAAAATATTAAAAGCTAATAGTGGGAATGTTTCAGACAACTAGAGGACATCTACTACCTCCATTATCTTCTCATGTGATTCAGATACAGTATGTGCTGAGCTGAGCTATGCAGTAGTTCTAGTCAAGCAGGAGAGAATCAGACCCAAAGCTTTAGCATGCTGTATCACAGGGCTAGAAGCTTTTCTTTGTGCAATAAGCATACCAAAGTCAGGGAACAGGAGAATCTTAGATCCTGTTTGGATTATTTTAGAAACCCTTCTAGGTACATGCTGCGCCTTTTATGGAGTAACAAGAGAATAAATGTGTGCAGTTTTGTCCTTTGTCTCAGAGACTGTTGAGGTATAGAGCCAACTGGGTCACGTCACTTTCGGCTTTCTGGGCTCTAGGGGAAAGCTATTTTTGTCAAGGTTATTTTAATAAAACCATCCAAATTGATACCCTCACATCTTTTTTGGCAGACTAACATTTAATTGTAAGATTGAATTTCTCTAGACCTATCTTTCCTGTTGGTCACCTTTAATTTCAAGTCTTAACACTCTTTCTTAAGACCATCAAGTTCTCCATCATGTCATGACAAAGAGGCTTGTTAAGACAAATGTCTTTGGCAGTGCTTGCTTGCTCAGACTTCATGGCTCAGTAATCAGAGTTTACATAGTATAATTCAACACTAACATCTTTTGCAGCGTACAATTTTTTAGGTTATCCATAGTGGCTTCATCAATAGAGAAGTTCCCCTGTGAGAGCCTCATCTTCAGTGATTTGAAAACTTCTGAATGTTTTTGGCGAAACAAGGTCGCCATAGCTAAGTAATCCCATGCATTGAGGGTAAACAACTATTTCTATTTAGTAAAATTTTAAATGCAAGAATATGAAGAACCTTATGTGACTGCCCATTTCTGTTTTCATTTGAAACAATAACTCACTATTAGTTTTGTAAATTGTCCTAATTTTCTCAAAGTGCATAGCTTGTGATGTTGCTTGCAAGTTATTTTCTGCACTTTTACACACTGTCAGAAAGATAATGTACCATTCCAATAAAGTAGTCACTGAAACCTAGAAGAGTTGATTCACCGGTGAAAGATTAATTTAGTTCAAAGGATACAAATCATTAAGGATTCAGATTTTAATTATTTAAGTTGTGCAATAATTTGACAATCAGGATAATTGACTTGTACAGAAGAGGCAAAGAATATAAATAACTTAGAGTGCTTCCAGCTAGAAATTCCAACTGTGAAAACCATAGTGAAAAACTGAAAGTTAAACAAAATAATTTGAAGTCATGGCAGCATCTGGGGGACCACTAAAATCTCTGCTAGGCATTCCAAAAAAAAACAACACCCAGTTTACTGCAGAGCACCTGCAGATTAGTGTAATATTAATATTATAATGTTGAGAGACAGTAATCCAAGGTGAACTACTAGTTCAATATTTGTTACTTTGTTTACGTATATACTGTATTTGTATAGGTAGTCAACAGACGGTGTGTGTGAATTGCTTAGGGGCATACAGACTGATAGAGTTGTGGATTAAACTAGTAATCATGAACTATATTGCAGAGTTGGCAGAAAAAAAAAACTTGAAGTAATTGGGGGGCCTCAATAATGCATTATGCATTCTATCCTTTGCATCTGTTTTCCAGTGTACTGTACGTATGTGGGGTGTGTGTGAATGGAAACTGAAAGATTACAATACACAATATTTGATTTACCCTTGGCTAGCTGGTCATCCAAACCATCCCTGGACACCACAACTTTGCTTCATAGGACAGAAAACTTCATACATAAAAACCTTTGAGCATAGTATGTGCCTGTAATTTTTAATGCAAATATGAATTGATAAAAAAGATCTGAAATTTCCATTGTTAGTTTCAAGTTGAGGTCAATGAAAGTGGGAAATACTGCATAAAACAGGTTTGTACTTCCACTGTGAACTGATTATGTCTGGAAAATTGTGTTGTTTACTGTGTATCATTTTCTTTGCGGGACTGCAGTATCTCTCTCTCTCTCTCTCTCTCTCTCTCTCCATATATATATATATATATATATATATATATATATATATATATATATATATATATATATATATATATATATATATATGTGTATATATATATATATATATATATATATATATATATATATATATATGTGTATATATACAGTCATGAAAAAGTTTGGAAACCCCTCTTAATTCTTTGGATTTTTGTTTAGCATTGGCTGATCTTTCAAACTAGCAACTTCCTTTTAATATATGGCATGCCTTATGGAAACCGTAGAATTTCAGCAGTGACATTAAGTCAATTGGATTAACAGAAAATATGCAATATGCATCATAACAAAATTAGACAGGTGCATAAATTTGGGCACTCCAACAGAGAGATTACATCAATACTTAGTTGAGCCTCCTTTTGCAAATATAACAGCCTCATTACAGAACATTGTACTTCTCCCTCTGCATGAATGCCTTTGTAGATTTCTAACTGTGTTTTGGGTCATTGTCTTGTTGGAATATCCAACCCCTGCATAACTTCAACTTTGTGACTGATGCTTGAAAGTTATCCTGAAGAATTTGTTGATATTGGGTTGAATTCATCTGACCCTCCACTTTAACAAGGGCCTCAGTCCCTGAACTAGCCACACAGCCCCACAGCATGATGGAACCTCCACCAAATTTGACAGTAGGTAGCAGGTGTTTTTCTTAGAAAGCGGTGTTTTCTTCTGCCATGCAAATCGCTTTTTGTTATGACCAAATAACTCAATTTTTGTCTCCTCAGTACAAAGCACTTTGTTCCAGAATGAATCTGGCTTGTCTAAATGAGCATTTGCATACAACAAGCGACTCTGTTTATGGCACGAGTGCAGAAAGGGCTTCTTTCTCATCACCCTGCCATACAGATGTTCTTTGTGCAAATTGCGCTGAATTGTAGAACGATGTACAGATGCACCATCTGCAGCAAGATGTTCTTGCAGGTCTTTGGAGGTGATCTGTGGGTTGTCTGTAACCATTCTCACAATCCTGCACATATGCCGCACCTGTATTTTTCTTGGCCTGCCAGACTTGGGTTTAACAGCAACTGTGCCTGTGGCCTTCCATTTCCTGATTACATTCCTTACAGTTGAAACTGACAGTTTAAACCTCTGAGATAGCTTTTTGTAGCCTTCCCCTAAACCATGATACTAAACAATCTTTGTTTTCAGATCTTTTGAGAGTTGCTTTCAGGATCTCATGCTGTCACTCCAGAGGAGACTCAAAGGGAAGCACAACTTGCAACTGACCACCTTAAATACCTTTTTCATGATTGGACACACCTGTCTGAAGTTCAAGGCTTAACGAGCTGATCTAACCAATTTGGTGTTGCAAGTAATCAGTATTGAGCAGTTACATGCATTCAAATCAACAAAATTACAAGGGTACCCGAATTTTTGCACAGCCAGTTTTTCACATTTGATTTAATTACATACAACTAAATACTGCTTCACTAAAAATCTTTGTTCGGAAAAACATCCCAGTACTCAAATGTTCCTAGGAAATGAAAGACATACCACTGTTATCTTTTTTGTTGAAAGTAAATTATTATGCAGGCTGAGAGGGGTTCCCAAACTTTATCATATGACTATATATATATATATACAGTGGGGTAAAAAAGTATTTAGTCAGCCACCAATTGTGCAAGTTCTCCCACTTAAAAAGATGAGAATGAGAGAGGCCTGTAATTTTCATCATAGGTATACCTCAACTATGAGAGACAAAATGAGAAAAAAAATCCAGAAAATCACATTGTCTGATTTTAAAGAATTTATTTGCAAATTATGGTGGAAAATAAGTATTTGGTCACCTACAAACAAGCAAGATTTCTGGCTCTCACAGACCTGTAACTTCTTCTATAAGAGGCTCCTCTGTCCTCCACTCGTTACCTGTAATAATGGCATCTGTTTGAACTCGTTATCAATATAAAAGACACCTGTCCACAACCTCAAACAGTCACACTCAAAACTCCACTATGGCCAAGACCAAAGAGCTGTCAAAGGACACCAGAAACAAAATTGTAGACCTGCACCAGGCTGGAAAGACTGAATCTGCAATAGGTAAGCAGCTTGGTGTGAAGAAATCTGCTGTGGGAGCAATTATTAGAAAATGGAAGACATACAAGACCACTGATAATCTCCCTCGATCTGGGGCTCCACGCAAGATCTCACCCCGTGGGGTCAAAATGATCACAAGAACGGTGAGCAAAAGTCCCAGAACCACACGGGGGGACCTAGTGAATGACCTGCAGAGAGCTGGGACCAAAGTAACAAAGGCTACCATCAGTAACACACTATGCCGCCAGGGACTCAAATCCTGCAGTGCCAGACGTGTCCCCCTGCTTAAGCCAGTTCATGTGCAGGCCCATCTGAAGTTTGCTAGAGCGCATTTGAATGATCCAGAAGAGGACTGGGAGAATGTCATATGGTCAGATGAAACCAAAATAGAACTTTTTGGTAAAAACTGTACTCGTCGTGTTGGGAGGAGAAAGAATGCTGAGTTTCATCCAAAGAACACCATACCTACTATAAAGCATGGGGGTGGAAACATCATGCTTTGGGGCTGTTTTTCTGCAAAGGGACCAGGACGACTGATCCGTGTAAAGGAATGAATGAATGGTGCCATGTATCGTCAGATTTTGAGTGAAAACCTCCTTCCATCAGCAAGGGCATTGAAGATGAAACATGGCTGGGTCTTTCAGAATGACAATGATCCCAAACACACCGCCCGAGTAACGAAGGAGTGGCTTCGTCAGAAGCATTTCAAGGTCCTGGAGTGGCCTAGCCAGTCTCCAGATCTCAACCCCATAGAAATTCTTTGGAGGGAGTTGAAAGACCGTGTTGCCCAGCGACAGCCCCAAAACCTCACTGCTCTAGAGGAGATCTGCATGGAGGAATGGGCCAAAATACCAGCAACAGTGTGTGAAAACCTTGTGAAGACTTACAGAAAACGTTTGACCTCTGTCATTGCCAACAAAGGGTATATAACAAAGTATTGAGATGAACTTTTGTTATTGACCAAATACTTTTTTACCACCATAATCTGCAAATAAATTCTTCAAAAATCAGACAAAGTGATTTTCTGGATTTTTTTTTCTCATTTTGTCTCTCATAGTTGAGGTATACCTATGATGAAAATTACAGGCATCTCTCATCTTTTTAAGTGGGAGAACTTGCACAATTGGTGGCTGACTAAATACTTTTTTGCCCCACTGTGTGTGTGTGTGTATGTATGTATGTATGTATATATATATATTTATATATTTTTATATATTTTTATATTTTTTATTTTATCAGAAGTCTAGAATTAAAAGAATAATTGAATTGAATATATATACAGTAGAGTCTCGCTTATCCGACATAAACAGGCCGGCAGAACGTCGGATAAGCGAAAATGTCGGATAATGGGAGGTGTTAAGAAAAAGTCATTTAAACGTCAAACTTTGTTATTTTACACATTACGAGCCTAATACAGTGGAACCTCAGTTCACGAACATCTCTGAACACGTACAAATCGGGTTATGACCAAAAAGTTCGCCAAACTTTTGCCTCTGTGCACGACTACACACTCGGTATAGGAACAAGCCAGTTTCCCTTTCGGATTGTGCACGTCGATGATTTCCGCACTTGTTCAGTCTCTTCCTGTGCATTCCCTGTGCAGAGAGAGAGAGAGAGACACACACACACACGAGAGACGTACGCACACACACACACACACGAGAGACACGCACACACGAGAGAGAGAGAGATGCACACACACAAGTGCACGAGAGAGATGCACGTGCGCAGATGCACGCGCACACACAAGTGCACGAGAAAGATGCACGCGCACACACACACACACAAGTGCACGAGAAAGATGCACGCACAGACACGCACGCCAGAGAGGGCCAGCCACATAATCCACTGCAATCATGTTTTACAACAAAACAACAGAAAAATTTAACTGAAAAAATGAACTTAGCAGCAAAAAATAGACTATGCTCATGCTCGCAACTTGCAGTTCTTGTTGCCGATTGATGTGGTGTTTTTTTTTTGTTTTTTTTTTTTTTTTTGCAGGTGGGACGTCTGATAATACAGAAGGTTGGATAAGCGAGACTCTACTGTGTGTGTGTGTGTGTGTGTGTGTATGTGTATATATATATATATATATATATATATATATATATATATATATATATATATATATATATATATATATATATATATATATATGTATAAATAAAATTAAAGGAACACATTTTAATCCGAATATTTAATCAAGTCAATGAAATTTCTGGGATATTGATCTGGTCAGTTAAGTAGCAGAGGGGGTGGTTAATCAGTTTCAGCTGCTTTGGTGTTAATTAAATTAACAGGTGCACTAGAGAGGCAACAATGAGACAACCCCCAAAACAGAAATGGTTTAAGAGGTGGAGGCCACTGACATTTTTCCCTCCTCATCTTTTCTGGCTGTTTTTTCACTAGTTTTGTATTTGGCTGCGGTCAGTGTCACTACTGGTAGCATGAGGCGATACCTGGACCCTAGAGATTGCACAGGTAGTCCAACTTCTCCAGGATGACGCATCAATACGTGCCATTGCCAGAAGGTTTGCTGTGTCTCCCAGCACAGTCTGAGGGGCATGGAGGAGATTCCAGGAGATGGGTAGTTACTCTAGGAGAGCCGGACAGGGCTGTAGAAGGTCCTTAACCCATCAGCAGGATCAGTATCTGCTCTTTTGGGCAAGGAGGAACAGGACGAGCACTGTCAGAGCCCTACAAAATGACCTCCAGGCCACTGGTGTGAAAGTCTCTGATCAAACAATCAGAAAGAGACTTTATGAGGGTGGCCTGAGGGCCCGACGTCCTCTTGTGGGCAGTGCTCACTGCCTGGCACCGTGGAGCTCGATATGCATTTGCCATAGAATGCCAGAATTGGCATGTCCACCACTGGTGCTCTGTGCTTTTCACAGATGAGAGTGAGTTCACCATGAGCACATGTGA
Source organism: Erpetoichthys calabaricus (assembly GCF_900747795.2). Taxonomy (NCBI): domain Eukaryota; kingdom Metazoa; phylum Chordata; class Cladistia; order Polypteriformes; family Polypteridae; genus Erpetoichthys; species Erpetoichthys calabaricus. The sequence continues at coordinate 161,306,916 of NC_041401.2, read as the reverse complement.
CAGACGTGAAAGGGTTTGGAGAAGCCACGGAGAACGTTATGCTGCCTGTAATATCGTTTAGCATGACCCGTTTGGTGGTGGGTCAGTGATGGTCTGGGGAGGCATGTCCATGGAGGAACGCACAGACCTCTACAGGATAGACAACTGCACCTTGACTGCCATTAAGTATCGGGATGAAATCCTTGGACCTATTGTCAGAGCCTATGCTGGTGAAGTGTGTCCTGTGTTCCTCCTGGTGCACGACAATGCCAGGCCTCATGTGGCGAGAGTATGCAGGCAGTTCCTGGAGGATGAAGGAATTGATACCATTAACTGGCCCCCACACTTGCCTGACCAAAATCCAATAGAACTCCTCTGGGACACTATGTTTCGGTCCATCTGACGGCGCCAGGTTGCACCTCAGACTTTCCAGGAGCTCAGTGATACCCTGGTCCAGATCTCGGAGGAGATCCCCCAGGACACCATCTGTCGTCTCAGTAGAAGCATTTCTTGATGTTTTCAGGCATGCATACAAGCACATGGGGGCCATACAAACTACTGAGTACAATTTGAGTTGCTGCTGTGAAATTTCGTCAAAATGGACTAGCCTGCCGCATCATTTTTTCACTTTGATTTACTGGGTGTCTTTGAATTCAGCCCTCTGTAGGTTGATAATTTTCATTTCCATCTAACGATGTGACATCATTTCGTTCCTAACACATTACCCAGTTCATATCAGTATAGATATCCAACATTAATAAGAAAGAGTAATCAAACAAAATTGACATAAATATAGTAAAGAAGATAAGCCTTAGACCAGTTCCTAAGATGGATGATGTTTTAAGAGATTTTCAAATACACTTTTGTAATTGCTTGTTGTTTGAGCATAATATTCTTAGAAATCACCTTAGTCAATGGGTGTGCCTCTCTGGCAGTGTCTTAAATTGGTTTGAATCCTACCTGGCAGGTAGAAATTTCTTTGTTAGTTGTGGTAATTATACTTCAGAGACACATGATCTTCTATATGGTGACAAGGCTCTATCCTGGGTCCGCTGCTCTTTTCGAGTTACATGCTTACGTTAGGTCAGATTATCTCAAGGCATAATGTGAGCTACCACAGCTATGCTGATGACACACAACTGTATTTATCAATAGCGCCTGACGACCACAACACTCTTGATTCACTGATGCAATGTCTCACTTGTGTTACTAAATGGATGAGTAGTAATTTTCTCAAACTAAACAGAGAGAAAACAAATTTTAGTGATTGGAAATCATGGATATAATAAGGTTATTTGAAATAAACTTGATGCATTAGGATTAAAAGTCAAGACGGAGGTAAAGAATTTAGGGGTAACTATTTAAATCACATATTAATCAGATTATTAGGACAGCATTTTTTCACTTAAGAAATACAGTGGAACCTCGGTTTGTGAGTAACTTGGTTTACGAGTGTTTTGCAAGACGAGCAAAAAATTTTAATTAATTTTGACTTGATAAACGAGCGAGGTCTTGCAGTACGAGTAGTATGTATACTCTTTGTCTGCTGAGTGTCATGTGATCACAACTGAGCTGATGGTTCTTCTCTCTCTCGCTGCGGGATTGTGGGCAATCGTCTCCTATTCTCCGTCTGAGTCGGCGTGCCTCACTCATAGTAAATATCCATACGAGCGTATACTGTTTACTACAGCATTAGCATTGTGACTGTGTGTGTATGTGTGTGTGCTTGCTCGCTTGCGCGCATGTGTGTGCTCGCATGCGCATGTGTGCTGTGACATGCGAGTCCCCGTCTTGCACACTAAAACACAAAGCTAAGTCTCAGTACTTTAGCAACACCAGCTTTATTCAGCTTGAAACAGACACAGCACTCAGGCAGGGCCCTGCGCATTTATCATGTTCCTTGTATCACCCATCGACGGCAGGCGCTTATAGCATGTCCGCAATCTTTTCGGATTCGCTTTTACGGCGAACTGCTACAGCGCTGGGGGACTGCGATTGTTTTGGGACACTCTTCCGCGTGTTGTCCTGTTGGGTGCAATCCCACAAAAGTTTAGAAACTCACTCACACCAGCCATGATTCTTTTCAAAGGTAAAAGTGCAGGTTAATTTGTTTTATGTATTTTTACTTTATATTTTTTATTAATCATGTTTTATATGAATAGTTTTGGGTTGTGGAACAAATCATCTGAGTTTCCATTATTTCTTATAGGGAAATTCACTTTGATATACAAGTGCTTTGGACTACGAGCACGTTTCTGGAACAAATTATGCTCGCAAACCGAGGTTCCACTGCACAGCAAATGTTAGACCTCTTATAACATTGCAAGATGCTAAAAATTAGTTCACGCTTTTGTTTTAAGTCGCCTAGATTACTGTAACGCACTCCTCTGACTACCAAAAAAATACATCAATCAATTGCAACTAGTGCAAAATGTAGCTGCTAGAATTTTAACTCGGAAAAGAAAACTGAGCACATCACCCCAGTTTTGATGTCACTACATTGGTTACATGTGTCATTTAGAATTGACTTTAAAATAGTGGTTATGGTTTACAAAGCCTTAAATAATCTCGCTCCATCTTTTGTATCGGAATGTCTTACACCTTATACTCCAAATCGTAACTTTAGATCTTCAAATGAGTGTCTACTTAGAATTCCAAGAGCTATACAGTAACCCTCCTCCATTGCGGGGTTTGCGTTCCAGACCCCCCCGCGAAAGGTGAAAATCCGCGAAGTAGAAACCATATGTTTATATGGTTATTTTTATATTGTCATGCTTGGGTCACAGATTTGCACAGAAACACAAGAGGTTGTAGAGAGACAGGAATGTTATTCAAACACTGCAAACAAACATTTGTCTCTTTTTCAAAAGTTTAAACTGTGCTCCACGACAAGACAGAGATGACAGTTCCGTCTCACAATTAAAAGAATGCAAACATATCTTCCTCTTCAAAGGAGTGCACATCAGAGAGAGAGAGAGAAAAAAGCAAACAGTCAAAAATCAATAGGGCTGTTTGGCTTTTAAGTATGTGAAGCACCGCCGGAAAAAGTAGCTGCAAGGAAGGGAGCAAGCATTTTTCAGCATTTTTTAGAGGAGAGTCCGTATCCTCTAGGCCAGTATGCGAACAGCCCCTCTGCTCACACCCCCTCCGTCAGAGCGAGAGAGAGAGGAAAGCAAACAATTAAAAATCAATACGTGCTGTTTGATCTTTTAAGTATGCGAAGCACCATGCGGGAAGCATATCGATTGCAAAGCAGCCACATGTAAGCCCAGCAAAGAAGAGAGCACTGTGAAGGTAATCTTTCAGCGTTTTTTGAGGAGCGGCCATGTCCTCTAGGGGTGCGAACAGCCCCCGTGCTCACAATATATTTGAGGAGTTTTATTTAATACATAATACACGCTGTGCGATGTAGCGAGGGATTACTGTACTTCAAAGAAGTGGTGAGGCGGCCTTCTGCTGTTATGCACCTAAAATCTGGAATAGTTTGCCAATAGGAATTTGCCAGGCTAATACAGTGGAGCACTTTAAAACACTGCTGAAAACACATTACTTTAACATGGCTTTCTCGTAGCTTCATCTTAGTTAAATCCCGATGCTCTGTATATTCAATTAATTATCATATTCATGATGGCTGCAAAATCCGTACTAACCCCTACTTTCTCTTCTGTTCTTTTTCCGTTTTTCTGTGGTGGTGATCTCCACCACCACCACCTAATCAAAGCGCCGTGATGTCCCTACATTGATGAATTAAAGGCCAGAAGTCCACGTGACCATCATCATCATCAAATTCTTCCATGTGAACCCAGAATACAGTGAGGACTGATTGAGGTCATTTATGTTAGGTAGAATGCCTAGAGGGGGCTGGGCGGTCTTGTGGCCTGGAACCCCTGTAGATGTTTTTTTTTCTCCAGCCGTCTGGAGTTTTTTCTGTCCTCCCTGGCCATCGGACCTTACTTTTATTCTATGTTAATTAGTGTTCCCTAATTTTAATTATTTATTTTGTCTTTTTTCTCTTTCTTCATCATTTAAAGCACTTTGAGCTACATTGTTTGTATGAAAATGTGCTATAGAAATAAATGTTCTTGTTGTTGAGCAAATATTAGTTAGTGATTAGCATAGCCTGTCTATTTACTCCATGTTATTTTCCAGAATTTATTAGACCATTGCCTCACTCAGTCCCTTCTCCTTTTGTAATTGAATTTAACAGTTTACCAATTTTTGCTTTTTCTTCTTTGCTGATGGGAACATTAAGCAGATGTGATTTCATTTCTTAACTCCATATCTTTAATGTATTTCATCTGGAAATATGTTATTTTAAAACCAGCAAAATCTAAAATTAGGGTGTTATGTTTTTGGTGTCATATAATAAATTCTTTCTTTGAAATGTTTCATTGATTCATTGTAGCAGCAGCTAATTATCTATCTGTTTTTGAACATTACTTCCAGGAGCAGTCATTGCTGTTTTGAAATAGTCTTTGTCATTAACAAAACGGAGAGCCTTTTGCTTCTTAAACAGAAGCCTTGAGATCACATTATTAGACAGGTTTTTCTATCCTGAGCTGTGCACATGGATCTGTCACTATTGTAAGAACAGATTTTTTTTTTTTTTTTTTCTCCAGTGCACCAAGAATCACTTTTTCATTGGAGATCCCAGATGTAATACTTTTTTGATTAGTGAAACTACTAAGCACTTAGTGTTGCTAGCAAACAACAATGAAAAACAACTGCCAAAATTCAGATTTTCCTTTTGTTATTTTAACAAATCTAATTTTTAAACATCTTTTAAGCACCTTTTCAGTATCTTCAATTCTCAATTTAGTTACCTCAGCCAGTCCTTAGTTTAGTTAGCTGCTAATCTAATAAACATTACCTGAAACAGTAAGGCATAATGAAAGAAAATATTCATTTGTGTTATGTGTCTGTTTAACTGTAAAGAAGAAACAAGAGGGAATCAGTTTAGTTTCATTTGTTATTCCTTGACCATCTGATCCTATTCGCAGTGCTGAATGCAAAGTATCGAGTCACATCTGGGATATCCAATCGTCTACCAGACTTGTTTTTTTTTTTTTTTCCCTCCTTTCCCTCATGTAGTGATGGAATTCACTGTAGATTTTTCTTCTTGTGCTTTATTTTAATATTTTGTTCTTTATTGTTTTTATCTTGGTAGTTTTCTCATAAACACACCAATGTTTTTGTTCGCTGGCTCAGTAATTAATAATAAAAAGGGTGCCTGCCAAACAAAAAATAATTAGGAGGAATGCATAAAGGTCATCATAACATAACATGTAGGTGTTTAATTTGTACCCCAAGTTAAGTTATATTAAAGAGTGATGTGTAAAGAACATTGTCTTCTAATTTCTAGGAGCAGAAAGAAGCATAGTTTGGAAAAATTACAATTGATTAATAACTACATTAATTGTGCTTGAGCAATAACAAGTGATTTTAGTTTAGTGTCATGTTTGCATGACAAATCGTGCTTGGCTTCAGTTTATCTTTAATTTTGCACTTTGCAGGTGCAGTGATCCCTGTGTTGTGATGGGTTGTGTTTTCAAGTGTCATTTGTTTGGAAACATGTCTTTTAAGGGATAACTCACTTAAGTATTAGCACCTTATGCACTATAAACAAAAAATAAAATATTAATAAAATATATAGTTACATATACAGTACATATAGTACAAATGTTCATGTACTGTATACCCCAGGATTTTTACTCTACATTTGAATATCTTTTGGGTAAATACTAATTTTTAATAGGAATATTTGAACCTTAGGCTCTAGTTACCATGTGATTGAAGAGGATTAAAATGTAATTTCTGACTTTCCGCCAGAAGTCATTGGTCTTTTAAGTGGGCACAAATGAAGGGAATTTAATACCATAGCCACTCTTCTCAAGAAAAATAATTCTAAGAGCAAGGCATCTATTATAATATTGTTGAATCTCAAAAGTAACACCTGGGTAACTGCTAATGAATGATCTGCATGTCCTTCCTGGGCTGACTAGTGTTTGTGCTTATAAATTCTCTATGACAAAAACACTAAAGTGGTGAAATGGGGACATCACAGTTCTACAAAATGATTTTTGGTAACCTTCTCAGTTTACCATATATTTCCTAGAGGAATGAAAACTATGTTTCAGGCCTGGTATTCGGAAAAGATGAAACAGTATCTTAATATATTTGAATCATTTTCTTCTCTTTCATTTACTGATGTAGCTAAATCAGTTTTAGGATTACAGGAGGCTAGAACCCCCCTTCCCAAATATTCCTCATCACAACTATGAAGTACAGTGGTGAGATCATAATGTTTTACCTGTTGTCATTGAGTAAAGAACAATTTGTGCATTTTATTATTAACATCTGTAGGAAAATGTGAGTGTTTAGATCTTCTCTTAACTACTTGGTTAATCTGTTATTCTGAAACTTGATATAGTAAGTCTGTAGTGGATAGATGGATACATATAGTTTGTAACTAATAAAGAAAATGGTTAATGTTTGTTTACATTCCTCACAGCCAATAACAATTCTATAAGCATCTTCCACCAGCACTATGTATCTGATTGTAATATCATAAGGAGTGCTTTTGTGTAGATGTTACTATTTTTAATTTTATGTGTAGAGGTTAGTTTCTAGTGAGTGTTATTAGGAAGGATTATGAAATGTGTTTATATTATTCTTTGAGGGCTATTTATTTTTTTTCCATTTTGGAACAAGGCTGAATATTTTTCCAAAATATTTCCAGAATACTTTTTTTTTTTTAAAAACACACAAAACAATGGTTTTGCACATAAATCAATATAAAATATTTATTTATGACAAATGTCCCTGTGTTTTATATCCCATGAACCTCTACACTATGTGAATTCACATATCTGTTAGACAGCATAGTTCTACAAGGTATGGTAACGTTGGAAGTAGCCAGTGGCATGCGTGGCCACATTACACTGCTTGCAGTATGAATTACATTGGTGCCACTGTTTCAGGCATCTGTTGCTGCATACTGTGACAGCTGTAGCAGCTGGCAGTAGCAGTCTTCAAGCAGCTGTCTTTGTGCGACCAGCGGCAGTCAAGCTGGCGGTGGCGATATCGGTCATAGTATGCACCTACAAATGCCTGAAACTGTGGCACCAGTGTAACACATACTGCAAGCAGCATAGTGGTAACAAATAGAGCTGAACTATAATGTAATGGGGGGTTTTGTCGATGTTTACAGCTGATTGCCAACCTCTACCCCTGGATTTCGACACCCTCCCTGAAAGAGTTAAGCAATTGGTTGTAATAGTCACTGTTTTAACTTAGATATTACTTAAATGTTCTTTTAATTATTTTTGGAGGAAAATGTAAGCAAATAATATCCTGTAGTTTGCCAGTTTGAAAAGAACCGAGAGAGAGAGACACAGATAAGCTTGTGTTGAGGCTAGCAGCGGCTCAAACTGATTAACAGAACCCATGAATTGAATTTCTGTGCCTGTGTATTTGCTGCTTTTGCTGTACAACTCGGCAGGTAAACAGTATAAATTTTGTTAGACCCTTCTAGACACCAAATAACATAATGCTTTGAAAAGCATTTCCTGTTTCTGAATGTGTGGCTGGAGTTAGTTTAAATTTGCAGTATTAATTAGAAATCCTGAATTGCACTTCCCCACTCACAGCTAGCTGCATTGTACTCATGGGGCATTTGCAAATGGTTTTGGTAATTAAAGTTTTAAACTCCCTTAAAGAGATTATCAGTATTCGTTGTTTAAAGTATCTAATGAGGCCTTTGAAATTTTAAGTCAGCAGGCTGCCTGGTAGGTAGTCCCTCTGGAATTGATGATATAATCTCATAGGATCCATGCAGGAACATGAACAAAAGGGCAATTTGGGGAAATGAAAATAAATCAGAGTTGTTTGACAACATTCAGGATAACTAAAAACATTAAAGGAATCAAACTTAACCTTATCTTTATTAAGTGTTTGCAAAGATGTTTAATAACCATACTTTTTTTTTTTTTTTTTTTTATTTCCAAGGAACTTGTTTTTCTTTACATTCTTAATTTTCTTTTGTGGCAGTGGCTTTGCATTGTTACAGTATGTGCTGTGTCCATTCCATAGGTGCAGAATAACTATCTTGCTGTTACTGGTCTTCTAAGGTGATGCTATCCCCTCAGTTATTCACATGATATCGTTACCCTAATTATTATAGAAGATTAAGAAATTCCTTCAGTTGACATGATTTGTTACCATATCTGTGAATATTGTGGATTTTTTCTTTTTTTACACAAGTACAAATTGGGGGCAATTTTTCTTTTTTTTCTTTTCAGAATTCACTGTCTTCTTTGTTTATGTATCTGGTTTGTATTAATCTTCTTTGTTTATGTATCTGGTTTGTACAATGCTATATACTGTATATGCTGCCGTTCTTTACTATATGCTGTAAGTGCCTTGAGCATGGGAAAGGCGCTATATAAATAAAATGTATTATTATTATTATTATTATTATTATTATTAATCAGTGATACTGAAAACTGCTGTTTAATTTTAAAATATATTGGCTGCCAGGGAAGAGGAAGGCTTAAGAGAAGGTTTATGGATGTGGTGAGAGAGGACATGCAGGTGATGGGTGTAACAGAACAAGATGCAGAGGACAGAAAGATATGGAAGAAGATGATCCGCTGTGGCAACCCCTAACGGGAGCAGCCGAAAGAAGGATTATTTTCATTAAAACTTTTCATTTAAATGTCCTGACTGCTCAAGTAAAGGCTATTTTGCCTAGAGCTATAAAGCTTGACTTTTTTCTTTATTTTTTTTTCTTTCTCTCCTCCTGTTCTTTATAAAAGAATGCATACTGAACATAGCCTAAAATAGCTTTTTCCAAAGCCAGTAATCATTTAGCCCTTTTTAGCTTGCCTGTCTGTGACCTTCATATACCCATTCACGTTGTATTTCAACAAATACATGGATTAGGATTATTATGACCAGTTATGATTTCCAGTGTATTTCTTTAATTGTTAAGATTCCAATCCGATTTGGCCTCGCCTGTCATAATCATATAGGTGACTCAAGTCTTTTAGGTGTTTTTAAATTTGTGATGGTCAGATTCTGTATTTCAAATATTATAATGTTACACTTTACAGCATTGAGATATATATAGCTATTGTATGTATAAAAGTGATATATACAGTGTATGTATATATGTATATATATATATATATATATATATATATATATATATATATACATATATATATATATATATATATATATACACACACCTCAGTTCACGAACGTCTCGGTACACGTACAACTCGGTTTACGACCAAAAAGTTCGCCAAACTTTTGCCTCGGTTCTCGACCACACACTCGGTATACGAACAAGCCAGTTTCCCTTTCGGTTTGTGTGCGCCGATGATTTCCGCACATGTTGCATTGTTCTCAGTCAGACGTGTGTGTGTGCTTTCGCTGTGAAGTCTTTGTGGTCTATTTCATTTCCCTTCCGGTTTGTACGCGCCGATTACTGTATTTAAGCAGGTGTTCAGCCTCTCCCTGTTCATTGTTCTCAGTCAGACGTGCGTGCTTTACCTGTTAACTCTTTGTGCTCTACAGTATTTCGTGTGCTTTTGCAGTTAACCATGGCTTCTAAGCAAGTGAAGAGTGGTGAGAAGAAAATGTTGCAATGTTACTTTTCTCTTTTTTCAAATGTTCATTTTTTTTCCCCTGTGTTTAAAAGTCATTTAAAAAGAGTGTTTACAGCGATCGGGTTGTAATGCTATTAGCGTGAACTCCTGCAATGTTACTGTCTTGGTTGGCTTTTAAATAAAGTTCGGATTTGTTCAAATGTTCCTTTTTTCCCCCCTGTGCGTAAAACTAATTTAAAAAGAGTGTTTACAGCGATCGGGTTGTAATGCTATTAGCGTGAAGACCTGTAATGTTACTTTCTTGGTTGGCTTTTAAATAAAGTTCAGATTTGTTCAAATGTTTCTTTTTTCCCCCCTGTGCTTAAAACTCATTTAAAAAGAGTGTTTACAGCGATCGGGTTGTAATGCTATTAGCGTGAACTCCTTAATGTTACAGAGAGAGAGAGAGGGCTTGCGTGCTGCTGAGAGAGAGAGAGAGGGCTTGCGTGCTGCTGAGAGAGAGAGAGAGAGAGGGCTCGCATGCTGCTGAGAGAGAGAGCTCGCGTGCTGCTGAGAGAGAGAGAGAGAGAGCTCACGTGCTGCTGAGAGAGAGAGAGAGAGAGCTCGCGTGCTGCTGAGAGAGAGAGAGAGAGCTCGCGTGCTGCTGAGAGAGAGAGAGAGAGGGCTCGCGTGCTGCTGAGAGAGAGAGAGAGAGAGAGAGGGCTCATGTGCTGCTGAGAGAGAGAGAGAGAGGGCTCACCTGCTGCTGAATGAGAGAGAGAGTGAGAGAGAGGGCTTGCGTGCAGCTGAGAGAGAGCGAGAGAGAGGGCTCGTGTGCTGCTGAGAGAGAGTGAGCCTGCGCATGCAGCTGAGCAGGGAGCCTGGGTGTTTGTGTCGGTGTTATTCAATGTTTTTACATTAGTTTACTATTACACTGTGCATTCTATGGTGTAATTAACTATATTTGTGCTTAAAAATCTTAAAAAAAATATATATTTGCATACAGTTTGTACGGTCTGGAACAGATTAATTGTATACTGCAGTTGGGGACAATATGCCTGCATGTGCCTACCCATTAATGATGGGTCTCTTCCTTGTACTGTTAGTCTCTTTGATTAAGTTAAAATATTAAAGACTTTTTAAAAATATTAGTAGGAATTGACTCTACATTAGAAAAGTTTGACTTTTTTTTTTTTTTAATCCATTTTGGACATCCCTTGAAACACCCCCAGAATGAACTAGTATGTAAAGCAATGTGTTGTTCAACCCAGATTGCTTGAATTTTTAGGCAGTACTTCAAGTTACATAACGAGACTGACTATAAAAGTATTCAAATTTTAAAAAGGAAAAAAAATCAAGTAGTATTAACCTAGTCACGTCAAAGCACATATTTACAAATTAATTGGTGTTTATTATGCTTTAGCATTTAGGTTTATATAACATTACTAGCAAAATACCCGCGCTTTGCAGCGGAGAAGTAGTGTGTTTAAGAGGTTATGTAAACATATATATACATATATATACATATCTACATATACACATCTACATATATATATATATATACATATATACATACTGTGTATGTGTGTATATATATATATATATATATATATATATATATATATATATATATATATATATATATATATATATACATACACATCCACATATATACACACATATATATATACACATATCAACATATATATACACATACATACATACACATACATATATATATATATATATATATATATATATATATATATATATATACACACATACATATATATATATATATATATATATATATATATATATATATATATACACACATAGATGCCATATAAGGTCTTCCTTTTTCCTTGCTTCGCCAAGGAAGGAGCCTTTTTATTTAATCCACGGGTTCTTCGCTTTTTTTTTTCTTTTTTACGATTGTTATAGTTCTGTTTGTATACCACGTTGTCAGTTCAGCACTCCGGTTGTAATATGACCAAGCCGTGCAAGCTTACTGTTAAGAATGCAACGTATAGTTGTACAGGAGAAAAGCAATCTTGCCTCAAATCAATGGCAACCTTTTGTAGGTCTATGAACTTAATTTAAACTTGAGGTTTACACGGTGCTTTGTTTCCGAAGTACCTGCACTCATGAATATGTCTGTATGCATCAGTCGCTCAAATCCCCGCGCTTCGCACCGGCGAAGTACTGCTTTTAAATTTTTATTAAGAAGAAAAGAAAACCTTGTTAAATTGAGGGAAAATATACCAATAACAATTTGTTAAGGATCTGTTTTTTTGTGAAGCTGCCTTCACACAGCCTCTCCACTGTTTTATAAACGAACGCCATATAAGGTCTTCCTTTTTCGTTGCTTCGCCAATGAAGCAGCCTTTTTATTTAATCCACGGTTGTCCGCTGTTTTTTTTGTTTGTTTATTGCGATTGTTATAGTTCTGTTTGTATACCATGTTGTCAGTTCAGCACTCCGGTTGTAATATGACCAAGCCGTGCAAGCACACTCTTGAGAATGCAACATATAGTTGTACAGGAGAAAAGCAATCTTGCCTCAAATCAATGGCAACCTTTTGTAGGTCTATGAACTTAATTTAAACTTTAGGTTTACACGGTGCTTTGTTTCCGACGTGCTGCGTTCAGTCAGTTCACGTGAGCCGCTGTCTTATGTGATGTTGCGATGTCCACGGCTTTATTTAATGTTAGCTAAGACCCGGCACTTAAAAGTTATCGCTACAGCAATTTTTAATCCGTTACAAAGTCATCCAAAGTCTCGTTTATACCTCGTGTCTTCTCATTAAACTTGTATCTCGCGAATATGGTATTTCAAACGGCAGCGGGAGCGTTTCTCTTTAAACTTGTATCTCGCGAATATGGTATTGCAAACGGCAGCGGTAGCGTTCTATAAACTTAATTTTAAACTTACGTTTTACACCGTGCTTTGTTTCCACAGTATCGAAGTGATCACTCGTGCTGCATTCAGGCTCTTGTGCCTTCGCAATTGTGTAATGAATGTTTTCTTCAGTGCTCTTTTGGGCTGTTCCTTGTTTTCAGTTCACGTGATTACGTAGGAGGCATGATGACGCGATACGCGACTCCGCCTCCTCCGTTACAGTATATGGACAAAAGAGGTTCCAGTTATGACCATTACGCGTAGAAATTCGAAATGAAACCTGCCTAACTTTGGTAAGTATGCTGTAAGGAATGAGCCTGCCAAATTTCAGCCTTCCACCTACACGGGAAGTTGGAGAATTAGTGATGAGTGAGTGAGTGAGCGAGGGCTTTGCCTTTTATTAGTATAGATAATGGTAGTGTTGATATTTAGATGAGACTTTAACTCTAAACTTTAGGATTTAGAGATCAGTATGGACTTCAGCCATCACATGGTTTTTTAATGAATTATCATTTACAGTATGTACTAGGTTCATATTGTGAGATGACACCTTTATTTACCACTGTCATAGCCAGTTAATTGCGTTCATGGTGCTTTATATTGCTCTGCTACATGTACATTGTCTAAAGTTTGGTATGCCCACTTTTCTGGCCTTCATTAGCCCTGGCCATACTTTTCTATTTTGGTAACTGTGGAAGCTCATCTCTGGAGCAAACACCTCACCCTTGCAAAGTAGAAGTGGTTAAAACTGGCACAAACAAACTTACCTGTTTCTGTAACAGTGGCACAAGCCATCCATATTTTATAAGGCTTTTTATTCAAATCCTGCATTGTAACAGACAGTGCATTGTGAATGAGAAGTCATCTCACAACAGATGCATTTTGTCTATATAGTGGTACAATCAGACTTTGCTGCTCTCCTAATGACAGAGTAATTGCTATGGGTTTATGTGTAATAAAATCTATAGATAGGTCTTTGATTGCTGTTCATTTTTTGTTTATCTTTTATTTATGTTTATTCACGTTACTCCCAAATGCAGTTGTGGTGGCAATATTCATAAATATAAAGAGTAAAATTTTTTTTCTTTCTTTCAGAATATATATAAATCACCACATTTGGATTCTTAACTTCATCTCCATCTGTATCTTTTGGAGTACTTTTATAGTTTCACAATGACGTCAGAACTGGAGAGCAGTCTCACTTCCATGGACTGGCTACCACAGCTCACAATGCGAGCAGCCATCCAGAAGGCAGATGCAGCCCAAAATGCTCATGGGCCAGGCATGACTAAGAAAAATGCTTTACTGGACCCCAATACCACTCTGGACCAGGAGGAAGTACAGCAGCACAAAGATGGAAAGCCTCCTTACAGTTATGCTAGCCTCATCACCTTTGCCATCAACAGCTCTTCAAAGAGGAAAATGACTCTCAGTGAGATTTATCAGTGGATCTGTGACAATTTCCCATATTACAGAGAAGCTGGAAGTGGATGGAAGGTAAGAAGTGCCTGTTGGTTTTCTTTTTGTGGTCCTGTAATTTTCTATGTGTTACCACAAGATTACTGGTATTTTCTGATAATGCAACAGTCAAACTAATTGGTACCTGTGGTTTATATGTCCTACCTTGAAGGACATTGCCAAATATACAAACATCTATATTACTAAACGACAGTTAATTTATGCACGGCGGAAGCACTGAAGCGCATGCGCACTAGGGCGTGGCGCCCCAGAGTCAGTAGGTGGCGCCCAAACAACACAACCTGTAAACTAGACTTGCTCTACTCCACTGTGCCAGCAAAATGAACGAAGGCGCCCACACAAAGAAACCGCTTTAGTTCAAATAGGGTTATTGAATTAAATGGAAACTTTACCATGCCTATGACCTGTGAACTAACCTGAGGTAAAGCGTGCACGCCAGGTTGTACAGCCGCCCGGACGCGACCACCCACACCACCACATATACGACGACACAGCCATAAAAAAACAAAAACGAGACTGCATGAAGAAAACCAATAACAGAAGCGCGTTGAAATGAACTGTCCCAGGACACACCCACCCTCCATGATATTTCATCACGCAGTGGCTTCCCACCGAGGCGCATACGTACTGCGCCGTGGCGCACGCCCCAGAGTCAAACGCAGCGGCTTCCCAGAGTCAGTAGGTGGCGCCCAAACAACACAACCTGTACACTACACTTGCTCTAATCCACTGTGCCAGTAATATAGATCACATAACGGTCACAGACTCAAACCCAGCGGCTTCCCAGACTCAGTGGCTGGCACACGAACACCACAACCTGTACACTAAACTTGCTGTGCTCCACTCTGCCAGCAGTCGGTGTCAGCAAAGGCAACGGAATCACGCCTCCACAAAACGAAACCGCTTTAGTACAGATATGCTTATTTAATTAAATGACATTTCCCCAGACGTACCCACCCTCCGTGATATGTCATCCATCCAAATATCGGACGGAACAGAAACTGATTGCCATTCTTGGATTTACGATTCTCTATAGAGAATCGCGGGCTTACTTGTAGCCTATCTAATCTGTTGTTGCTTGGGATGATTAACCTGGATTGTAAATAATGTATCCTCTTGAGCATTAAGTTGCTATGTACTGCTTTTTCTCCATATTTGATTAATTACAGGATTACAGTTTGATATTAATTTGATTCTGGATCAGCTGGGTTTCCATTACTCCACTTCACCAAAAGCCGCATATGAAATGGACTTACTAGATTTACTTTGCTTTTCCCATTACTACTTCCTTTTACCTGCCCTGTGCAAATTATGTACTGTTAAGTTCTCTACAGGTGTAACCAGATGTGCATAATACTAGAGAGATTACTTTGTAACCAAGTTTTCTGGAAAAATGATAAGTAACTTGGAAGTTCATAAATTATTTACATTATACAATATGTAATCTTTGTGCATGGGTGATTCATTCAGGCAAACAGCATTGTCTGCTGTTTGAGGCTAGCCATATGTAGATATCTATATTGAAACACTAATGAAAGAAAAATTAAGACATTTTGTTTATGGTTTTTGTCTTTTAGATGCATTAATGCATTAAAAATGGTCCCATATGTATAACATGGAGTGTTTTTGTAAAGGTTTATTACGCTTCAGAAAAAACTAATCTTTTCACAAAGAACATACAGTATATGGTAGTATGAAAATAATTTGTTAGTTGGTTACTGAATATAAAAATCGGGAGTGGTCTCCCCTAGACTTTCTTGTATACTCAGATATGGGGATGGAAACGTTCAATGATCTTTGTTGATATAAGTTAATATATACAGAATAAACTGTAAACTTGACATACAGCATTTGCATATCCATATTACTAACCGAGAATGCTAAACCGGATGATGGACGCAGGCACATCCGGCAATGGGCCGTAGCTGCAAAAAGACGTACTGCGCAGGCGCAAAAAGAGTCCGCGAGAGTCGGCTGAGGAGCCGAGAAAGGCGGACAAAAGAGGGCGAGGAGAGGCGGATGAGGGGCCGCGAGAGGCGGACAAGACCACAGAAAAAAAGGAGTGAGCACAGGAAAAATGGAGAAATGAGGCGCAAAGAGCACCGAAAAAAGGAAAAGGCACATAAAAAAGTATTCAAACGCAAGCAAAGCACGAAACACATTGCACACGAAACTAGACCCGAAAAAAAAAAAAAGAGGCTCGCGCACAACAGCAAGGCACCCCCCCCCCCCCTACAGGCACCGGACGGGACACACACCAAGAGGGGTATTCAACAAGCCCATAGAACACAAAAAAAAGAACACAAAACCCACCCCACAGACCCTACAAGCAAGGGACGGGACACACACAAAGAGGGGGATTCAACAACACACAGGAACACAAAAAGAAAGAAGACGCTCGCGCGACAACAATCCTCACCACCCCCCCCCCCCCCCCCACACACACACACACACACACACATCCATAAGAAGTGACACCCAAAGCCACATATTCTAAAGTGAACGTCAACACCTCACACTAGACAGCATAGGTGTCAGCATAGGTGGATCTCCTTACAATAAAGCACTATTAACCGTTCAACTGCAGAAAAGGAAACATATTAACAGTGACTGCGATCCTCCTTATTACTTATCCATATTTCGCATGCTGAGAAAGAAACAAGTCATGAATACACGGTCACGGGTACAAAACGAAAAGGAAAGGATAACAGGAACAAACACACGAAAACGAAAGAAACAACAAATAGACGGCTATGCAGCATAGGTGGATCTCATTACAATAAGGCACTATTAACCGTTCAACCGCAAAAAAGGCTCCATATTAACAGTGAGTGCAATACTCCTTATTACTTATCCATATTTCTAAAAGAAAAAATGTCTCAACTCCAAAAACGCAAAGCTCAACTAAAGCTTCTAACTAACGATGTACCTAAAAGTAAAAACTTTATGAACTGCATTAGATCCTACAATAATTCATTTGCTTTTGCATATACCGGAGTAAATATCAGGCCACCAAAAGGCAATGGCCCATATTGCATTCGCATATGTGCACAAATACTGAATCGCATTGGAACAGTGCACCCTGAAACAAATCAACAACGCAAATATGCACAAATCTACATCCTAGATCCACATTACGCAAACTATCAATCAAAGTGCTGCATCGCAACAGGCACGGATTCAAAACGAAACACCTCCCGTCTCAGACATACGTTAATGGCAGCGAAGGCTACAACGGGCTTCTCACACAGCACAGGCAAATCGATTACAGCTCCAAAACAACACGTCCCAAATACTACACATGCAACAACGCGCCTCTCAAACGGCACAAGCAAAACATACACCAGGAAAATTCATTCGGATTAATGAATGTCATTTGCAATCATTGTCATTCAGTTCACTTCCCTGAAGAAACAACTGGCAATACAAGTAATACATTTACACGTTGTTGTCAAAAGGGTCAATTTAGACTGCCTTCTTTACATTCATATACTGAATATCTACAGAAGCTTATAACTGACGATGTACCTGAAAGTGAAATCTTTATCAACTACATTAGATCCTACAAATCGGTATTCACTATGAACATTAACGGTGGCACTGCACGTGACATCCGTCTTGAAAAAATGTTGTTTATTGATGAATGTTCAATGGCATGAATTCACTTACTCAACACCATTCATAAACTTCTACAAACGTTTAGGAATAATAATATTCGATTTGGAGGAAAGGTACTTTTATGAGGAGGAGATTTTAGACAGTGATTAGCTATTCTTCCAGATGCCATGCACTCAGCTATTGTTCAGTGCACCTTAAAATACGCAGACAATTGGCATTGCTTTCAAAAGATACAGTTAGTAAAAAAGATACGATGTCCAGAACCAGATCATAACAATTGCTTATTACAACTGAGAGATGGTACACTCACCAATACAGATGGACTTCAGCCACATATTATTACAATTCCTCAAGCCTTTATCTGCGACGACTTAGTTACAGAGACATTTGGAACAGCAATCTCATTAGACCAAATGCCCCTTTTAACACAACGCACTATATTATGTCCAAAAAAATATTAATGTGGAAAACATTAATACCCAAGTCATTCCATTGCTTCCTGGAGAGACACAACTCTTTCTAAGCTCTGACAAACTTGACTCTGATCACAACAATAACCATCTTAAATGACCTTACAAGTTCTGAGCTGGAATTACCTTTTACACTTAAACGGCGTGTGCAAAGAAATTTTCAAATAAACCTTTACACTGTGCCACACACTTTATTGTTTGCTTTCTATTTGCATCATCTACACCGTCACACTATTCTATATCTCATTCATACATCACGCTCTTTGTCATTCCCAACACCAGGGGTTGGCGAGCGAAGCAAGCAGGGGGCGGAGCCCCCTAGTTGGTCTAGAAGGAGGACACTTAAGGGAATTTAAGCAAAAATTGTTATAAAAATTTTGATAATCTTTAGACCTACACAAATGCTTGAAAAATGCAATTCAGTAAAATAAATGCAAAATGATCAGACAAGTGTCAAATTGAAAAAATACTGTAAATTCAGTATTATAATCTGCAAGAAGCATTTTGAAAAAATAATAGTAATTATTCTGTAAAAAGGATTATCCAAGTGTTATGCATCAGTCAAAAGGTCCTGACCAACAGATTTCAACTAATCAAGTGAAAATGAGCTACAGCCTGAAAACTGGAAACAGTGTTACACCGCTCTTATGTTTCATGTGCTGTCACATATTATGTCACACGCAGTTTTCTTCGAGTGACACGTCACATCAGTAGATTCTCCTGATCAAAACAAGTCCATGCACTTTATTGTACAATGCATCAATCATGAGATATCCTCCAAATAAGAGGCCACGTTTGGTAAATACCACCTAACATTTCAGGGACATTAGCTCAGACTCAATATGTCACACACTCACAAACTTCATACCACACCCATAGTTTACATTTTATAATGCATAATATTTGTATATTATATATAATGTATATGTATATTACAATGCATATCTCCTCAGCTCCATTAATTAGTGTTGTCTACACAAAGGCATCTATTTTCTACATAAAACTGTTTTGTGTTTATATATACGTGTGTTTATATAAGTGAGAAATACTGTTTTTATTTACAGTGGTGTGAAAAACTATTTGCCCCCTTCCTGATTTCTTATTCTTTTGCATGTTTGTCACACAAAATGTTTCTGATCATCAAACACATTTAACCATTAGTCAAATATAACACAAGTAAACACAAAATGCAGTTTGTAAATGGTGGTTTTTATTATTTAGGGAGAAAAAAAAATCCAAACCTACATGGCCCTGTGTCAAAAAGTAATTGCCCCCTGAACCTAATAACTGGTTGGTCCACCCTTAGCAGCAATATCTGCTATCAAGCGTTTGCGATAACTTGCAATGAGTCTTTTACAGCGCACTGGAGAAATTTTGGCCCACTCATCTTTGCAAAATTGTTGTAATTCAGCTTTATTTGAGGGTTTTCTTAGCATGAACCGCCTTTTTAAGGTCATGCCATAGCATCTCAATTGGATTCAGGTCAGGACTTTGACTAGGCCACTCCAAAGTCTTCAGTTTGTTTTTCTTCAGCCATTCAGAGGTGGCTTTCCTGGTGTGTTTTGGGTCATTGTCCTGTTGCAGCACCCAAGATCGCTTCAGCTTGAGTTGACGAACAGATGGCCCGACATTCTCCTTCAGGATTTTTTGGTAGACAGTAGAATTCATGGTTCCATCTATCACAGCAAGCCTTCCAGGTCCTGAAGCAGCAAAACAACCCCAGACCATCACACTACCACCACCATATTTTACTGTTGGTATGATGTTCTTTTTCTGAAATGCTGTGTTCCTTTTACGCCAGATGTAACGGGACATTTTGCCTTCCAAAAAGTTCAACTTTTGTCTCATCAGTCCACAAGGTATTTTCCCAAAAGTCTTGGCAATCATTGAGATGTTTCTTAGCAAAATTGAGACGAGCCCTAATGTTCTTTTTGCTTAACAGTGGTTTGCGTCTTGGACATCTGCCATGCAGGCCGTTTTTTGCCCAGTCTCTTTCTTATGGTGGAGTCGTGAACACTGACCTTAATTGAGGCAAGTGAGGCCTGCAGTTCTTTAGATGTTGTCCTGGGGTCTTTTGTGACCTCTCGGATGAGTCGTCTCTGCGCTCTTGGGGTAATTTTGGTCGGCCGGCCACTCCTGGGGAAGGTTCACCACTGTTTCCATGTTTTTGCCATTTGTGGATAATGGCTCTCACTGTGGTTCGCTGGAGTCCCAAAGCTTTAGAAATGGCTTTATAACCTTTTACCAGACTGATAGATCTCAATTACTTCTGTTCTCATTTGTTCCTGAATTTCTTTGGATCTTGGCATGATGTCTAGCTTTTGAGGTGCTTTTGGTCTACTTCTCTGTGTCAGGCAGCTCCTATTTAAGTGATTTCTTGATTGAAACAGATGTGGCAGTAATCAGGCCTGGGGGTGGCTACGGAAATTGAACTCAGGTGTGATACACCACAGTTAGGTTATTTTTTAACAAGGGGGCAATTACTTTTTCACACAGGGCCATGTAGGTTTGGATTTTTTTTCTCCCTAAATAATAAAAACCATCATTTAAAAACTGCATTTTGTGTTTACTTGTGTTATATTTGACTAATGGTTAAATGTGTTTTGATGATCAGAAACATTTTGTGTGACAAACATGCAAAAGAATAAGAAATCAGGAAGGGGGCAAATAGTTTTTCACACCACTGTATATGTGTATAAGTAAAACTGTTTTTATTTGTGTATGTAGTTGCTGTCACCATGTTATCTTAGTGTCATTGTCATTTTACAGTTTATACATTTTGAAAATATGCTCATAAAATTAATGGTTGCACAGAGAATAGTTTGAGGACTGGGAGCCTCCACAGGAAAAAAAAAAAAGTAGTACTACCCTCTCTCGTGTCTTGCCGTGGTGATAGACCATAAACATTTGACAAAATAAGAACCAGGTTATCTGTGAGGGTATCACACCCAGCCAGAAGTACAGGCCCAGCTCTTCCCTCATCTCCAAGGTCAAGCCACTTACTAACAACCTCACAACCCATTACGGCTACAAAAAAGACCTGCAGCTGTGAAATTCAACCTTAACAACAACAACAACAATAACAACATTTATTTATATAGCACATTTTCATACAAAAAAGTAGCTTAAAGTGCTTTACATAGTGAAGAAAAGAAAAAATAAAGGACAAAATAAGAAATTAAAATAAGAAGTGTGGCAGTGCATTTGGAGAGGTTTTGGATAAGGGAGGGGGACCCATGGTGCCAAATGCTATACACAAAGTGTGTATTTGCCAAGTATCGTTTCAGGTGCTAGGCACATGTGGTCCATGGTTCATTAACACTAGAATCCCTGAAGCCTACAAGAAAAATCGTAATGCTGGGCCACCTTAAATTTCTTTGCACCTATTCATCAACATCTTTGTTTTGCAAATGTGTCAATCAGCACTGACAGCAGACAGCCTTCTCTCCCATCCCCTACCGATGCAACTGAAGTCGAACACAAAGTTCTTCCAGCTCAAGTCAGTTTATCTGCGTGTTATTTGTCTAGTATTGTACAGGGTAAACAATATATCGTTATTTGGAATACATACATTTCACATGTGTTCTGTATCTGCAACGATTTGAGTAAATATAGGATAACAAGAAATGCAAGGCAAGAAATATTGAACACATAACTAAAGCAAACTTTTTTCATGTTATAGTAATAACGACAAAATGCTGACGTGAAGTGTATAATGTGTGAAGACTGAAGTCCAAATATCAAAAACACTTTCACAAAAGGTATAACAAGACAAGTGTGCTTTTATCCAAGAATATAAACAAAGAAAAAGAATAATTCAATTCATATGTTGCTGTCAATGAGTAAAAACCCAAGTACAAATATTAATCGACAGAACTGCGACACAGCTTCTTGACGGGTGTAGAGGTAACAACTGCTACCTCGTAATCATGAGGTTGTGGGTTGGAGCCTGGGTTCCTCCCATTTTGAATAGTGAGCTGCTATTATTTCTGTTATGTAATAAAAACATACATTTGATTTGAGTCTGTAACACCTGCTGTAAATTTTTGCTACTTGCAAAAGTTAGCAGGGTTTTTTTTTTGTTTTTTTTGTTGTTTTATTCCATCAGTCATGTTCACGAACTTGCCTCTCCCTCTCTGAGTCGATGGCATTTATCTCCATTCTTTTCAGAAGAGCAGCAATGACCACAATTGGTGTTATGGTTGATGCCTACTCAGAAATATATTTGTTGTACCGGCAGTCAGAGCTACAATGCCCTATGACCGCTATCAGACTATCATGCACAATTTGCGCTTTGACAACAAAGACACCCATGCAGAACATTTGAAAAAGGACAGATTTGCTGTGATCTCAGACATCTGGCAACATTTTGTTGAGAGCTGTGTTTTGAGTTACAACCTAGGGCAACATACAGTGCATCCGGAAAGTATTCACAGCGCATCACTTTTTCCACATTTTGTTATGTTATAGCCTTATTCCAAAATGGATTAAATTCATTTTATTCCTCAGAATTCTACACACAACACCCCATAATGACAACATGAAAAAAGTTTACTTGAGATTTTTACAAATTTATTAAAAATAAAAAAACTGAGAAATCACATGTACATAAGTATTCACAGCCTTTGCTCAATACTTTGTCGATGCACCTTTGACAGCAATTACAGCCTCAAGTCTTTTTGAATATGATGCCACAAACTTGGCACACCTATACTTGGCCAGTTTCGCCCATTCCTCTTTGCAGCACCTCTCAAGCTCCATCAGGTTGGATGGGAAGCGTCGGTGCACAGCCATTTTAAGATCTCTCCAGAGATGTTCAAATCGGATTCAAGTCTGGGCTCTGGCTGGGCCACTCAAGGACATTCACAGAGTTGTCCTGAAGCTAGTCCTTTGATATCTTGGCTGTGTGCTTAGGGTCGTTGTCCTGCTGAAAGATGAATCGTCGCCCCAGTCTGAGGTCAAGAGCGCTCTGGAGCAGGTTTCATCCAGGATGTCTCGGTACATTGCTGCAGTCATCTTTCCCTTTTATCCTGACTAGTCTCCCAGTCCCTGCCGCTGAAAAACATCCCCACAGCATGATACTGCTACCACCATGCTTCACTGTAGGGATGGTATTGGCCTGGTGATGAGCAGTGCCTGGTTTCCTCCAAACATGATGCCTGGCATTCACACCAGAGAGTTCAATCTTTGTCTCATCATACCAGAGAATTTTCTTTCTCATGGTCTGAGAGTCCTTCCGGTGCCTTTTGGCAAACTCCAGGCGGGCTGCCATATGCCTTTTACTAAGGAGTGGCTTCCGTCTGGCCACTCTACCATACAGGCCTGATTGGTGGATTGCTGCAGAGATTGTCCTTCTGGAAGGTTCTCCTCTCTCTACAGAGGATGTCTGGAGCTCTGACAGAGTGACCATCGGGTTCTTGGTCACCTCCCTGACTAAGGCCCTTCTCCCCCAATCGCTCAGTTTAGATGGCCGGCCAGCTCTAGGAAGAGTCCTGGTGGTTTCGAACTAATTCCACTTACGGATGATGGAGGCCACTGTGCTCACTGGGACCTTCAAAGCAGCAGAAATGTTTCTGTAACCTTCCCCAGATTTGTGCCTCAAGACAATCCTGTCTCGGAGGTCTACAGACAATTCCTTTGACTTCTTGCTTGGTTTGTGCTCTGACATGAACTGTCAACTGTGGGACCTTTATATAGACAGGTGTGTGCCTTTCCAAATCATGTCCAATAAACTGAGTTTACCACAGGTGGACTCCAATTAAGCTGCAGAAACATCTCAAGGATGATCAGGGGAAACAGGATGCACCTGAGCTCAATTTTGAGCTTCATGGCAAAGGCTGTGAATACTTATGTACATGTGCTTTCTCAATTTTTTTATTTTTAATAAATTTGCAAAAAATCTCAAACTTTTTTCATGTTGTCATTATGGGGTGTTGTGTGTAAAATTCTGAGGAAAAAAATGAATTTAATCCATTTTGGAATAAGGCTGTGACATACAAAATGTGGAAAAAGTGATGTGCTGTGAATACTTTCCGGATGCACTGTATTACTGTTGACGAGCAACTATTTCCATCCACGTCCTGTTGTCCTTTCTTGCAATAAATCTCAACCTAGCCTGACAAATTTGGCATATAGGTTTGGATTGTTGCAGATTTGGTGACAAAGTACATGTGCAATGCCAGTCCTTATTTAGGGAAAACTACTACTTCACGTAGCTCTTGTTGGCTAAAGGACTGCTGCAGAGCAATACAACTCTGCTTGGCACCATAAATAAAGTGGGACGGGATCTTCCACCTGTAGCTAAAGTCCCTTTATTACGTGAGCAATTTTCCACGCTAGTGTTTATATTTTATTAGTGCCATGCTGATGGTGTATGTTTCCAAAAAGAAGTCTTTCTGCATTCCCAGTACCATGCATCATAATGTGGAGATTGGGCAAGATTGGAAAAAAAAATGTTCAAAGGACAACTCGTGTTCGAAAAACATAGCGTTTTCAGATAATGACGTTTTCATACATGGATGTGTGTGTGCATGTGCAAGAGAGGCAGAGAAAGATTTGATGTCATTCAAGTGGTTACTGGAATATAAAATAAACATTTTCGCAAAGGTATAACGAAACAAGTGTGCATTTATTCAAGAATAAAACTGAATAACAAAAAATTCAAGTGACAACAAGATACCAAGAAGACATGATTCACCGATGTTTGTGTGTCTACTTGTATCCCCTCAGCGATATCTTTTACAGGTAGCAAAAATGTACACCAGGTATTGCAGAATCAAATCAAATGTATGTTTTTTTAACTCTTTTAGGGCTAAATTTTTTTTTGTTTCTTTTCTCCCAGGGCTGAATATTTTTCCAAAAACTAACATTTTTTAAAAAAGAACACAAAGCAATTGTTTAACATATCAAATCAACAAAAAATATTTACTTTTGACAAATGTTACTGTCTTGCATGTTGTATGAGCCTGAATTCTCTATGTGTTGTTTTGATGCCTATTTTTCAATTGTCTGTTGCTGCATTTTCTAACATATATTGTTAGTGTGTACTGTAGAGAGACAAGTCACCCATTTGCCATCGTGCCATGCCACTGCCACCAAGTTTTCTGCCTGCATGAAAACCGTATTGTCACCTCTTTTCATCTTCTGAAACTTTATGAACTTTATGTATGGCATTATAGCCTGGCTCACCCCATGGGATTTGCTTCTGTTTATTACAGAAGTGAATAAAACTTTGCAGCAGCACGTACCTAAGCCACCAGGGGACAAAACACGTTTGGACCAATGCTCCCTGAAGTTATCTCACCAGTTCTGTCCCATCTCTATTTGTAATGCCACAGCGCGCTTCATCCCGTCTTTCGTTGTGGGTTTCCACTTTGAATAACGAGAATGCGATGCAAACGCAGCCCACGATTCAAAAAAAATCTCTGCCTACCTGTTTGTCTCGTCTGACAGTAGCTGAAAAGCAGCATCAGGAGAGAGCAGCCTGAAGTACAGCAGCTGGTGATCTGTCGTGTCCAAAAGCAAGCCATGCCGTCTTGTAAACTCCGGTAGCCATATCAGCTCTCAACGGATCAATGTATGTGTATTTATCCCATGCGAACCTTGCCGTAGATGCATCGGCTGCGCGAAGGCACTCAACTGGCAGCAGATCCGCTCGCGCGGCATCGGCTGGTGTCTGATCAGCTGATGCCTGCTTCTAACTCTCTTGCTCGATCTCCTGATCACTGCCAATAAAGTCCGATTCTGAAAAATCAAGAGTCCGACTCCGCGGTAATGCGCAAAACAACGTCTGCCAAGTGTTTTCTTTTCTGCACTTGCTTCGCTGCCTTTTCACATGTCGGTGCCATCTTGCCATTGTTTACATTTCGCAACTCACGCACACGCAATGTTTATTTGCCGAGTCAATGAGTCTAGCATTCCTCCAAGCACAGAGGGAATGCCTGTGACGTGACAGTGAGATTTGTCGCCATTAACAGCTGATTGTCGCCCTTTATCCCTGGATGTCGACTTTTGTCGACATTCGCCTTCAACCCCTCCTGTTGACAAAAGTCGACATCCGCCCTAAAAGAGTTAATAATAATATCGGCTCACTACACAAAACGGGGAGAGCCCGGGCTCGAATCCATAACCTTTTGATTACGAGGCAGCAGTTCTTACACCAGCCAAGCATAATGTTGGCTTTCTGTCGATTTGATATTTGGGCGTAGGTTTTTACTCATTGACAGTGACATATAAATTGAATGATTTCTTTTCTTTGGTTATATTCTGAAATAAAAGTGCACTTGTTTTGTTATACCTTTGCAAAAGTGTTTATTTTACATTTGAACTTCAGTCTTCAAACATTATACATTTCATGTCAATATTTTGTCATTATTACTATAACATGAAAATGTTTTTGTTTTAGTTACAGTATGTGTTCAGCATTTTTTGCCTCGCATTTCCCGTCATCTTCCATTTACCCAAATCGTTGTAGATGCGGAACACATGCGAAATGTATATATTCCAAATAACAATATATTATTTACCCTATACAATTTCAGACACCTCTGTGCCAGATAAAGAGACTTCAGCATCTGACTTGACTTCAGCTGCCTCTGTGGGGGATGAGTGAGCAGGTTGCCTGCTACCAGTGCTGATTTACACATTTACAAAACAAAAACCCTGATGAAGAGGTGTGAAGGGGATTTAAGGTGGCCCGGCATTATGACTTTATTTGTAGGCTTCAGGGATTCTAGTGTTAAGCAGCTACGCTTTCTATTGAGCAACCCATTGTCATTCCTTAGAAATATGGGTCTTCCAGTAACACAATGCAAGGCTTCAATGAGAAAAGCTCACATTCCTTTTGACTATCTGACGTAAAACCATAATTATAATCAGTATCACCAACCTAAGGTCAGTGTGGTTTCAGTTCCATGCTTTTTCTGTTCTCGAAAAATGCCATCAGTGTTGTATTTTCAAGACCTTCACTGATATCAGAAGGGGTTCTTCAACCTTTGTTTCATACAATGGTGGAGACAATTTGTGGAATGAAAGAGCTTGCTGTTTTTGACACTGAAAAATCTTTTGAGTTGCAGCCTTCGTTGAAGAAGTTGTTGCAAAGTACTTTTAAATACTGCAAACATGAAACCACTGATGTCTTTGTAAAGTAGCAGAACAATGATATACTGCTTTTGTTTTGCAAATCTTGCCTTTTTTGTACTATCATTCAAACATTACCAGACATACTGCCTTTGAAATCTTTGCAATAAATATTTTTACTAAACCTAGACAACATTTTTTTTATTTAGGTATTATACCTTAGGACATAATGATAAAAAAATACACTCCCCTTAAACTTAGTTTGGAATGGGTCACCCAAAATGGTTTTAATAGGAATTTTTGTGTACACAAATTAGTGTGAGTTCACACTGCTTGGAGGTGTAAGATAAAACCAAAAACATGCTTTCATCTAAATAGTAGTAGTCAATTAAGCAGTCCATTACTCATACTTGTTCATGTTCCTCTGTATAAACTCATGCACACTCACACCAGTCATAACTGGTAGTGTTTTTAAACCAAGTCAAATATATTAGAGTTTAATAATACAGTGGAACCTCGGTTTGCGAGCATAATTCCTTCTGGAAACATGCTCGCAGTCCAAAGCACTCATATATCAAAGTGAATTTCCCCATAAAAAATAATGGAATTAAAAAATAATGGAAACTCAGATGATTCGTTCCACAACCCAAAACTATTCATATAAAAATGTTTAATACAAAATATAAAGTAAAAATACATAAAACAAATTAACCTGCACTTTACCTTTGAAAAGAATCATGGCTGGTGTGAGTGAGCTTCTAAACTCTTGTGGGATTCCACCCAACGGGACGACACGCAGAAGAGCGTCCCAAAGCAATCGCAGTCTCCCAAGCCTTCAGCAGTTCGCCATAAAAGCGAATCCGAAAAGATCACGGACATGCTATAAGCGCCTACCGTCGATGGGTGATACAAGGAACAAGGAATATTATAAATGCACAGGGCACAGTACTACTTGGCCACGACCCTGCCTGACTGCTGTGTCTGTGTATAGGAGAGTGGCAGATCCCGCTACAATAAATTACTGCGCTGTTGCTGTTTCAAGCTGAATAAAGCTGGTGCTGCTAAAGTACTGAGACTCAGCTTCATGTTTTGGGGTGCAAGACGGGGACTCACACGTCACAGCACACACACACGCACACAGTCACAATGCTGTAGTAAACAGTATACACTCATACGGATGTTGACTATGAGTGAGGCACGCCAACTCAGATGGAGAATAGGAGATGATTGCCCACAATCCCACAGCGAGAGAGAGAAGAACCATCAGCTCAGTTGTGATCACATGACGTTCAGCAGACAAAGCGTATACATACTACTCATACTGCAAGACCTCCCTCATTTATCAAGTCAAAATTTATTAATTTTAGCTCGTCTTGCAAAACACTCGTAAACCAAGTTACTCGCAAACCGATGTTCCACTGTAATTTATAAAAACATTTTTTTGTCTAGATTTATTAATTTTGTGATTTGATTATAATTACCTGAAGCAGGCTATGTCTGCTACTCTTATTAGATATAGGGGTATTATGATCAAAGAGGAATGTGTTGCATTAATATTTATTCAGCGGAAACTTAAGAAGAGTATGCTGCAAACATAAATTAGTTTTGTATCATATGATATTTGTTTATCTTCACATAATAACAATATAGTACTTGGTGTAAAAATTATTTAAGTCCAGTTTTCATTTTATAATATTCATAATCCTAATACAGTGTTAATCACTAGGAACAATTTTTGTAGATGCAAAAGATAATTACATCATATTTATTCAAATATGTTAGTATAATAAAATGAATTAATCAGTTTTACATTTAAGTAGTACATACATAGTATGGTCATGTGTGCTATGGACCATGTACATTCAAGAGTGTTGTGAAGATTTAAGTACTTCATTCATGCTGCAGTGGAAATATGAAACAATTTACTTGCCCCCATTTACCTTTGAAGAACTGACTGGCTTACATGCTGAGAACACTTAGCTATATTCTAGCCAAAGGACCGGGATGAATTGAACTTGCATACTTAAAAACGAATGACAAACATTTAAGGGAACTTCCTCCACCATTTTCCCCACATCAAATGCTCCCTATGTGTTGTGTCCTGTGAAACATGTTTTCTTTCCGCTTGCAGCAAGTTTGTTTTGATAGGCACTGGCTATGATTCGCCACCACTAAATCTTGTTTCGTCTGCAAAAAATTAATGGAAACCTCGGCTAAATTAAAGTGGTTACAGAAAACTTGCATGTGTTTTAATGATTTTGCTGTCTGTGGACAGTGTGATCAGAATATTTTTTAAAGATCGTGTTGAACTCATTTTTTTCACTTGAGCTTGTCGGGACCATACATAGTATTGCATTACCCTCACTACCCATGTCTCTTTGTTTTTCCTCCAGGTAGTTCAGTTTTCTTTAACAAATAACTCCAAGTTGGCTCCATGAGAGTGAGAAATGATGTTTGGAAGGGCATGCACAATGATGAACTGTTGTCCTGTCCAGAGTTTTGGTTTCAGACTTACGTAGGATTTTGTTAAGACAGGCTCTGGCTTGTTTATCCTTATCTGATTTAAACAACTTGGATAATAATCAACGGATAAATTGCATATACTGTACTACTTAACAAACCAAAAAAAATGTTCACTTGGGTCCAACACAGTCAGTCTGATCTTTAGATGATGTTTTTATTATTTACAAATTATTTTTAAACCTTTGTTTTATTGCAAGTAGTTTTTAGATTTGTATTGTCTATAATGACTGTAAGAAAGGCAGAGCCATTCAAATTTGAATGCAGTGGAAGCACATACAA
This sequence comes from Erpetoichthys calabaricus, assembly GCF_900747795.2. Classification (NCBI taxonomy): domain Eukaryota; kingdom Metazoa; phylum Chordata; class Cladistia; order Polypteriformes; family Polypteridae; genus Erpetoichthys; species Erpetoichthys calabaricus. The sequence continues at coordinate 161,276,996 of NC_041401.2, read as the reverse complement.
GCAGCTGTGTGGGAAATTGAAAAAAAAAAAAAAAGAATAGTAGGTGAGCAGCCATGGTGCAGCACGTAAAAGTAGAGTTACTTACAATTCCATTAAAGCAGAGTTAAGTTCAGTTTGCAATTCAATGTTGAACTTGTTATTTGAACGCAGCATGATCATTTAATAAAGAATACTAAAAATGATGTGCCTGCTGGTCTTCATTCCCTTTGTGACGGTGCAGAGGAAGCCTTTCTGAAACATCTGTGTATTTAATTGACATGCTTTTGTGAAGTGAGTAGCCTGAGTCAGCGTCCTAAGTCTGGGTGCTGAGTTGGGTGAGTATCCAACCCCACAATGATAATGATAATAAGTTAAGAAAAGATTTCTTAACAGTCTTGATCAAGATTTGAATGTGTCTGAAATTTAACAATAAAACGTTTCTGGTAGAGGTTTTTGATCTCTAACAATCTATCCACTGTATAGTAAAGCATTGAGGTCTAAGTGACCAGTCCCTCTGAGCAATCTGATTGGTCACATTGGCTTTGGTGATGCTATCGAAATAGGAAGTGTAAATATAAGACACACAAGGAGTGCTGTAGGAGGCTAGCTGATAGCGTCACTTTCAAAGCCAGCAACTATAAAACTGGACAAGAGGTGAAAAAGGCACCTCAAGAATAACGACAGAGTCTGAGAATCAATCTTTCCAGGAACACTCTCTTGAGAGAGGAGCGCTGATGAAAACATGTTAGTAAAAGCGTCAGACGCATACTGACAGAGTTGCAATTACATACTGAAAGCATAAAATCGAACAGGAGTTGAGGAAGGTGCCTTGAAAATAATGAGAGTCTGAGAAGCAGGCTTTTCAGGAATGCGCTTGAGTGAGTAAGCACTGGTAAAGAGATGTTCACACACCCCATAAGTTCTTTCGTTGGTAAATATGATTTTATATACATTTTTACAATAATTTTTTATTATGCTTTTCTGTTTTGGATATTAATTTTAGTGCTGTAGCTTTTATCAGTGAACAATTATTCATCTTGATTTGTTAACAATTAAATAGAATTCAATCTTTGAAAGTTTCTGACTACTAAGTACAGTTTTCTTCCCCATTTTTCATGTTCCTTCATTTTTTGTACTCTGTTAATCTGATATTTTTTATTGTGCTTACGGTTTCTATCTGACGTAAATTAAAGATACCAATTACGATCAGAGATACTCCTGTGTGGAGTCCATCACAGAGGCTTTCGTGAACAGCAGTTTTGTTTTGTGAGCATCAACTATCTTGGCTTTTAAATTTAATGATATATTTTCATAAACAGTTAAGGTGGTCGTTTTGTTGAAGCTTTTTGCAAATTTTAGAGAGACAAATATATATGCTCGATGTCAAATGCTGTAATATCACTGAAGATTTCAGTGAATTTGAACTGTATTTTGTGTCTAAAAAGTGTTGTCTTCTAACCCTAAAAATCAAAAATGTATCATTTTGATTTTGAACTCAAAAGGTGTCACCATCTTGTCTTTCAAAGCTAGCTATTTTTCTTTAGCAAAAAGAGCAGTCTTTTTCAGACAACAAATTCCTAAACGGTGTCTTCCTGGAAATTTCAGATTTCGTTTTTGAAAACTTTAAAAGAAAAAGTGAAATTAAATCTGCTTTTGGAGCCATATAACTCCAATCCTGCCACCAAGAACAGAGAAAACAAGTGAAAATATAAGAGAGCAGCAGCACAGTGACTTTAAAAAAATGTGTGTTCTTGTTGCAAATTAATGAGTCAATTGATATATGTGACTCAGCATAACCTCTTATCTTCATTTGTATGGTGTATGATAATTTTAACACTAAGAAGAATCACTAAATCACTAGTGATGATTAGTTTGAAAACAATAGAGGTTTGGATACTTGCAATGCTTCAAAAACCTTCATATCTGCAATAAAATTACCCCGTTATAAGTTTGTCTCAAATACCATTGAAGGAGTAAAAGCAATGATAGGAAATACACACAGTGCAGTTTTATTGCATTGTGCAAAAAATGTTGAGCTTCCAATTTTTTTTTAATTATTATTCCTTAAATCCAGGAACTTAGCCAGTATGTGACTAAATACAAAACAGATTTTGAACATTTCATTTAAAATTGTTAATTCGGTTAGGGGCAATTCTTTCAAAGACTTCTTTTCCAGAGGGAGTTTGAGGGACAACCGGAGCTGCTATTGCATACAGATGCAAGGTGGATTAGTTGGAGTAAATTTCTTCAAAGATTTTGAGATTTACTTGACATAATTATAATTTTCCTTGAAAACAAAAATGATGACTGTGGAAAGCTATGTAATGAAAACTGGTGCTGTGACATGGAATTTTGTAGCTGATTTTAGTGTTTGATCACTTCCCAAATCTGAAAGATGATTTGCGAAACCATCCTGGTTTCATGTGGAATTCTTGAGAGGTATGCAGGTGAAATTACCAGTTTTATGGAGAATTTTAATGTTAGATTAATGATTGCAAAAAAAAAATGGATGAAATTGATGAGTACTTATCTCCTTTTAAAACAAATTTAAAAACAAAATTAGTTGCTGGTAAAATAGCTGAAATATTTCATTTGGAAAGAAATGACACTGAAATTGATATTTTAACAATTAAAGCAAATATATGAAAGCTTGTGCTTCAGAAGGAGATTTTTGGAGGTATATTTGTCAGAAAAATGTAAGCACATCAAAAATGCTTTCAGTACATACATTCCTGTTTTGGCTCTTCTTATTTGTGTGAATCATTGTTCCATATTTGAATTGTACAGAGACAAAGAACCCTTTTTGCTGACATATTCTCATTTAGCAGATTCATTAAAATTATCTTTTTTGGGGTACATGCCAAATTATTTAAAACTTGTGGAAGAAAGGAAAAACAAACATTTTGCTAATTGACATTAAAAAGAATTTAATAATTTTGAAGTTTTAAAACATTTTATTGCTTATTTCTTTGCTGTTTCTTTTGTTTTGATACATATTACTGTATTTTGTCTATTGGATATGGGAAGCCTCTAAAATTTAGAATAATTTAAATTTAAAATTTTATGCTTTTAATGATCAATAGATATTTTGTTTAAGTAATCTGAAAATTCACCAAGGTTTACTGTAGTAAAATATATACATGTCTAAAAGCTTTAATCTTCTCTTTATATCCACATTAACAATAAACATTTTCAAATTAAGTTCTACACTCAGTCTATAAGTGTAAAAAAAATTTTCTGAAGAGTACCAAAGTAGATTGCAGCCAAACAGAAGTTGGCTATCCCTGATACAGACTAAGGACTATGGTGGAAAAAAAATGCAGTACAGTAATCCCTCGCTATATCGTGCTTCGACTTTCGCGGCTTCACTCTATTCCGGATTTTATATGTAAGCATATTTAAATATATATCGCGGATTTTTTGCTGGTTCACAGATTTCTGCGGACAATGGGTCTTTTAATTTCTGATACATGCTTCCTCAGTTGGTTTGCCCAGTTGATTTCATACAAGGGACACTATTGGCAGATGGCTGAGAAGCTACCCAACCACAGCACGTATTACGTATTAAATAAAACTCCTCAAATATATTGTGAGCACGGGGGCTGTTCGCACCCCTAAAGGATACGGCCGCTCCTCAAAAAAACGCTGAAAGATTACCTTCACATTGCTCCCTTCCTTGCTGGGCTTACATGTGGCTGCTTTGTCAAGCTATATGCTTCCCGCACGGTGCTTCGCATACTTAAAAGATCAAACAGCACATATTGATTTTTGATTGTTTGCTTTTCTCTCTCTCTCTTGCTCTGACATTCTCTGCTCCTGACGGAGGGGGTGTGAGCAGGGGGGCTGTTCGCACCCCTAGACAATACAGACGCTCGTCTAAAAATGCTGAAAGATTATCTTCACATTGCTCCCTTCCGTGCAGCTGCTTTGTCAAGCGACATGCTTCCTGCACGGTGCTTTGTATATTTAAAAGCTCGAACGACATGTATTGATTTTTGATTTTTTGTTTTTCTCTGTCTCTCTCACTCTCTCTGACATTCTCTGCTCCTGACGGAGGGGCTGTGAGCAGAGGGGCTGTTCGCACACTGGCCTAGAGGATACGGACGTGCCTCTAAAAAATGCTGAAAGACTACCTTCACATTGCTCCCTTCCTTGCAGCTGCTTTGTCCGGCGGTGCTTCACATACTTAAAAGCCAAACAGCCCTATTGATTTTTGATTGTTTGCTTTTTTCTCTCTCTCTCTCTCTCTGACATTCTCTGCTCCTGACGCGCACTCCTTTGAAGAGGAAGATATATTTGCATTCTTTTAATTGTGAGACGGAACTGTCATATCTGTCTTGTCATGGAGCACATTAAAACTTTTGAAAAAGAGACAAATGTTTGTTTGCAGTGTTTGAATAAAGTTCCTGCCTCTCTACAACCTCCTGTGTTTATGTGCAAATCTGTGACCCAAGCATGACAATATAAAAATAACCATATAAACATATGGTTTCTACTTGGCGGATTTTCACCTTTCGCGGGGGGTTCTGGAACGCAACCCCCGCAATCGAGGAGGGATTACTGTAAGTGAATGACCGTGTTTTACAGTACATGAACACGAGGGATTAATTAATTTTTCTAAATCATCATTTGTTAGAAACATTGTTAAGAGCTGATTGATGGCACAAACACTGAACATCAGTGGTATTTCCTAATCCTGCCAGGAGCTGTAAAGCATAACGACATGTCTGCAGACCTTTATGTATTGTGGTTGTATTTCTGTGGCATGACACCCTACTATACAGTCTTGATCTTTGCTGTATCTTCCAATGTTACAACATTTATACACCTATTAGCAGTAAAGGTATTGATTTTAGCAGACCTCTGTCACTGGGCTGTATCACAAACAAGTTAGAAAGAAGGTCAACTCGATTTTGTCAGACAGTCACCTTCTTTGTCCTATATTTCAGTTTTTGTCATCATGCTACAGATTTAGGTTCCCAAGGGTAAAGAGCAACAGATTTAAGAACTCTTATTTCCATAGCTTGTAAGCATTTAAAATTCAGTTACTTTTACTGTACTGTAGTTTTACTACTGAAAATTATTATTTTGTGTACTGCTAAAAATAATTATTATTCTTAGTGTACTAATCTTGAGTATGTGTACTAATGGTAACTCTTGTTTTAGTTAATGTATCAATACCTTGTGTTTTGTACTTTCCTGCTGCAAACAGATTTCTCTCTAGGGCAGGGGTCCTCAATCACAGTCCTGGAGGGCCGCAGTGGCTGCAGGTTTTTGTTCTAACCCGGTTGCTTAATTAGAAAGCAATTCTTGCCAATAATTTAATTTCATGGCTCGTTAGTGCTTTAACTCTGTTATGTCAGGTAATTTTCATATCCTAAGTTTTCTTCCCCTTTCTAAGGATATCATCCAAATAATTTGAAGGCTAAAATGGACGAGTAATTCTCAGTCCTTCACTTTTTTCTCTTCACTTTCCTTCCAAGTATTTATTTAAACCCAATAGTGCATGATAAATACACACAGGTATAAATGGTAACAAGCTAAATGGAGAAATGCTGGCCTCTTTTGTCATTTGCATGTTATTGCTAATTAGGAGCAATTAAAAACCGAGAATACAGTTCTTTAAAACAAAAATAAGCAATAAGGGTTTAAAATCTTAATGCGCAAGACAACTAAAATGAAGCAGAAGTGTTACTTGAGCAATAAGGGCTTCTTGTTAAGCAACTGGGTTGGAGCAAAAATCTGCAGCCACTGCGGCCCTCCAGGAGCGTGATTGAGGACCCCTGCTCTAGGGTAATAAAGCCTACCTATTTTAACCAAACCTAATGCACATTTTTATGTGTGTGTTAAAGAGCAAAATTGCACAGCACTCATTTTTTTCAGTTGATTGATTTGTTCTTAATGGTTTATCAATTAGTTTATACTTTCCTCATGCCTCTTTTTTGGGCAATTCATATAAGTCATATCAGATTGGTGTATACTAGAATTTCAGTCAAGAAATGTTTGTACCCCAGACAGTTATTTTAATCTCCTTGTAATACAGTGCATCCGGAAAGTATTCACAGCGCATCACTTTTTCCACATTTTGTTATGTTACAGCCTTATTCCAAAATGGATTAAATTCATTTTTTCCCTCAGAATTCTATACACAACACCCCATAATGACAACGTGAAAAAAGTTTACTTGAGATTTTTGCAAATTTATTAAAAATAAAAAAATTGAGAAAGCACATGTACATAAGTATTCACATCCTTTGCCATGAAGTTCAAAATTGAGCTCAGGTGCATCCTGTTTCCCCTGATCATCCTTGAGATGTTTCTGCAGGTTAGTTGGAGTCCACCTGTGGTAAATTCAGTTGATTGAACATGATTTGGAAAGGCACACACCTGTTTATATAAGGTCCCACAGTTGACAGTTCATGTCAGAGCACAAACCAAGCCTGAAGTCAAAGGAATTGTCTGTAGACCTCCGAGACAGGATTATCTCGAGGCACAAATCTGGGGAAGGTTACAGAAACATTTCTGCTGCTTTAAAGGTCCCAATGACCACAGTGGCCTCCATCATCCGTAAGTGGAAGAAGTTCGAAACCACCAGGACTCTTCCTAGAGCTGGCTGGCCATCTAAACTGAGCAATCGGGGGAGAAGGGCCTTAGTTAGGGAGGTGACCAAGAACCCGATGGTCACTCTGTCAGAGCTCCAGACATCCTCTGTAGAGAGAGGAGAACCTTCCAGAAGGACAACCATCTCTGCAGCAATCCACCAATCAGGCCTGTATGGTAGAGTGGCCAGACGGAAGCCACTCCTTAGTAAAAAGGCACATGGCAGCCCGCCTGGAGTTTGCCAAAAGGCACCTGAAGGACCCACAGACCATGAGAAAGAAAATTCTCTGGTCTGATGAGACAAAGATTGAACTCTTTGGTGTGAATGCCAGGCGTCACATTTGGAGGAAACCAGGCACCGCTCATCACCAGGCCAATACCATCCCTACAGTGAAGCATGGTGGTGACAGCATCATGCTGTGGGGATGTTTTTCAGTGGCAGGGACTGGAAGACTAGTCAGGATAAAGGGAAAGATGACTGCAGCAATGTACCGAGACATCCTGGATGAAAACCTGCCAGAGCGCTCTTGACCTCAGACTGGGGCGATGGTTCATGTTTCAGCAGGACAACAACCCTAAGCACACAGCCAAGATATCAAAGGAGTGGCTTAAGGACAGCTCTGTGAATGTCCTTGAGTGGCCCAGCCAGAGCCCAGACTTGAATCCGATTGAACATCTCTGGAGAGATCTTAAAATGGCTGTGCACCGACGCTTCCCATCCAACCTGATGGAGCTTGAAAGGTGCTGCAAAGAGGAATGGGCAAAACTGGCCAAGGATAGGTGTGCCAAGCTTGTGGCATCATATTCAAAAAGACTTGAGGCTGTAATTGCTGCCAAAGGTGCATCGACAAAGTATTGAGCAAAGGCTGTGAATACTTATGTACATGTGATTTCTCAGTTTTTTTATTTTTAATAAATTTGCAAAAACCCTCAAGTAAACTTTTTTCATGTTGTCATTATGGGGTGTCGTGTGTAGACTTCTGAGGAAAAAAATGAATTTAATCCATTTTGGAATAAGGCTGTGTGGGACATGGCTGGCCTTTTATCCCGGCCAATACCCCCAGGCTGCCAGGTGAAGCCCTTCATGCAACATAGAGGTGCCCCGAGTTCCAGCAGGGCATCATGGACAGTGGAGTTTTTCATCACAGCCCTGCTGGATACCAGGGGAAGGTCCAGAGACTATTATGTGCCCTATAACCCGGAAGTACGTCGTAGTCATAGCGACAGGAAGAATGACGTCCTTCCGAGGTGAAGAAGAAGAGTTTTTATATGACCCGGAAGTGTTCCTAGTCACGTGGACAGAGAGGGCGAAACACTTCCGGGTCAAGGACTATAAAAGGACTATGGGAAATCCCAGACGTCGAGCTGAGCTGGGTGGAAGGGTAGCAACGCGTCTGGGAGTGTGGAGGATTGTATTGATTGATTATTTGTGTATTATATGAGTATTGTGGAGAGGAGGGTGCTTTGTGCACTGTATTGTCCGAATAAATATAATTATTGGACTTTTACCTGGTGTCTGGAGTCAAGTCAGAGGGTTCAAGAGGACAACGGCGCCCTCTATCTGTCACAGCTATAACATAACAAAATGTGGAAAAAGTGTTGCGCTGTGAATACTTTCCGGATGCACTGTACTTCTACTTGATAAAAGTTGCATTAAGGCCATGGGTCAGACAAGGATGATCAAAGTTACAGAAATGTTCCTGTTTTCTGTAAATCAAACAGTGACTCACTCACACTCGTAAACTTGATAGCTGACAGTTGGCAAGAGTTTTATAAATCCAAGCTAATACACATCAGATTATATAGTGTTTTCTAAGCATTAACCTTATTGATCTGATTGAGAGTTGTTGTGTGGAGCCAGTGACCATTCTAGTGCCATCAATTATAAATAAATGATACTTGCATTTTAAACCCACTTTATGTACTGCTTCTAATATTCATGATGTTGAAAAGTTGTTTTTTTTGGATGAGTTTTAGAGATCTTGCAAATCATATTTTTTAAGTGTTTCTAAGCGTATATGTATAAGTTCAAAACTGTTCACTCCCCAGTTGTTAGTGGTTGTTACTGGCATTGGATCGAATAGGGTTTGGCAACTAATTTGACAATTGCTTTTCTTGAGTATTCCATTACCTTCCTCTGCCTTAAATAAAAAAGAAATGAAATGGATACTCTCATTGGTGTGTGAGTTGCTGACTAGATGGTCATGAATTGACTTAAAACTGCTTGAGAGCAGCAGGTGGGATGTTGCTATATATGACTCACTTTTCTAGCCAGTTTAAACTTGCTGCCAGCGTAGGTAGAATTTATCCACTCCCTTGCCTGTCTGCCTGCCTTCTGTAATGATCTCCCTTTGCATTATTTACTGACTTCTATTTATATTGTTTCTCTGTCATCCCTCCTCTTTGTGATCAGGCTATTTTGGGAGCTCTAACATGAAACAAAAGTGTAGTCTTTTTGGCTTTTCTCTTCAATGTGTGGGGAGACATTGCCAAGCAGGATATTTTTTGTAACCTTTCATGTGTAGCCTTAGAGTGAAATGTACACACTTTCTTTTTCTATTAGTTTGTTATTTTCTCTCAGTATTTTACCAAAATAATGGAGTTATGTTTTGTGATATTTATTTCAGTCATACACTTGTACATGTTTGCTACAATGTTGCTGTATTTTTAGGTATTGAAATTGTCCTTATCTTCAGCTTGGACTAATCTGAGCTTTACTAATTATCTTAACTTCTATACTCTTTCTATACTATTCTATACTTTTTTTTTTTTTTTTTTTTTTTAGGTATTTCAAATACCGTTATCTTTTCTTGCTTTTATTATTTGCTCCTTATGAAGGTGTTATGTTTGCTACCCAGCCACTCTGTAGCATTTTAGTATAATATGAAATTACATAGGAATAACATAGTGAGAAATTCAGAAAAAAACTATATTGTGAATTTAATTATTCAGTAATTTTAATAGTACACTACACCCCCAAAATTCGCGGGGGTTACGTTCCTAGAGCACCCGTGAATTGTGAAAAATCATGAATTTGGATGTGGTTAAAAAATTGCGTATTTTTATAGTTTAAACCCTAAATATGCCCCCAAAACACATTAATTTCAAACTCAGCTTAATACATTAACTAAAAGAAATGTAAAGGTAAACCTGTATACTGTATTGCTATGTCTCCCGCAGTGCTAGAATGTAAAATACAGATATTACCGCTATATGTACTGTAATTCATGCAAGTGCGTTTTCATTGCCAGAAGCCTTAGAAGGTGCAGGGCGTTTCAGCAGCATCTTGGGCCTTTAACCCTTAAACTGCCACATACTTGGGGGTTAATGCATCCCTGGACGCCAAATACTTTTTCATTGCACTTTTTAAGTAAACGTCACAATTCACAAAGAAAAAGTCAAATTTTAATGGAACACTTTTTTCATGCAAAGAGCATCACAATTACTGCAACACTGATCATTTTACACACAGCTAATGAACTGTTTAAACTATTTAAAAAAACTACTGGAACAATATGTACAAGGTGCAACTGACGCCATGGATGAAATTCAGTAAATCACCGAGCCAACTGCGCTTGAATTGGCTGCACGCAAGCAAACAGAGGTAAGCATTGATGCTTGCAGGCTAGTCTACTGCAGCAGCTTAATCCCAGGGACAGTGAGGCTGCAGTGCTGCAGGGGCTTGCAGTGGTCATGAACTGGCTGCTCAACGAATGTACGGCACTGACTGATAGCTCCTGCGTGCTCGCAAATGGCACTGGGAAACGACTATAGCCGGTTGTGGCGGTTTAAGGGTTACAGGGACACACCCAGCTTTGGCCTGACCCACACACACTCGCAGAGACAAAAACAAAACAAACCGGTAATCAAACGGCAAATGAAGAATGTAATGAAAACAAATGAAATGAATGAAAACGATACCACCCCTGTTCCCCTAATGGCGATTGCACATTAAATACAACAAAGCACAAACAAAACACACACAGTCCTCATGTACACAGGCAGACGGCAGACAATTCTGACGCCAACCACAAAACGATCCAGAACAAAACCCAACAGAACGCCGACAGACAGGAACTTGAAACACAAATTACAAAAACTTTTTTTTTTTTGCTTTTGGTCACCAGCCCCCTTTTTAAAAGCTGCGCTCACTTCCTTTGACCTCAACAGCCTCTGCACCCTCAGCAGAAGACCAATCAGAGCCACTGCAGGAACTATTGGGAGTTGCAGTTTCAAATTCTATTGGCTACTTTCACCATCCCAAGCTGCATTTTCCTCTACAGTTGCTGCCTGTTCTCTCTACAGTACAGTATTGCCATGAAAAAAGCCATAAAAATTGTGGAGGATATTTGTGGTTTCCGCTAACAGTTATTAGATAGGTTCTAAGGAAAAGTCCCCGAATGACTGAGGCCACAAACTCTGAACCGCGACTCCCTGGGGGTCTGCTGTATTCCCGCTTTGTACTTAAGATTTCTTTTGACATGACACTTACATTTTGATAACATTAGGAAAATGAAGAAGCTACCAGTGTCTACAATGGTTTATCTGCTGTTTTTTTTTCCTTCTTTTTTTGATGAACTGGTCATATGGCCACATGCTTCATACCAAATCTTTTCCTGCAGAGAGTTGCTTGTGATCCCTCGCTTCCTGTTTTTGCTTCACTGCAATTCTTCATCATCTCCATCATGTACAACTTTAATTTTCTGTTTTGGTCAACTTTAGATGATGTGAAGCTTCTGGAGAACTGCCTTTGAAATCCAGAGTTGTTGAGTATTTGGTGAAGTGATTATACTATTTTTTTTTTATGTAAATCGTATAATAAACCATCAAATTTGATGGAGATACACTTTAGCATTTTTGAGTTGTTGGGCTATACAGATAATTCATACAAGTCTTCAGATAATCCTCTTCTTTCGACTGCTCCCGTTAGGGGTGCCATAGCGGAGAAAGGGCTCAGAGCCGATCCCTGATGTAATTCCACCTCCACGTTGAATGCATCAGTCACTCCTACCACAATCCTCACCACTGTCACACTTCGCTCGTACATATCCTATACAACTCTTGCATACTTCTCTGCCACTCCCGACTTCCTCATACAATACCACAATTCCTATTGAGGCACCGTGTCATATGCTTTTTCCAGGTCCACAAAGACACAATGCAGCTCCTTTTGGCCTTCTGTGTACTTCACCATCAACACCCTCAGAGCAAACAACACATCTATGGTACTCTTTCTTGACATGAAACCATACTGCTGCTCACTAATCATCACCTCCTTTCCTAACTTAGCTTCCACTACTGTTTCCCATAACTTCATGCTGTGGCTCATCAGTTTTATACCCCTGTAGTTACTACAGCTCTGCACATCCCCCTTATTCTTAAAAATCGGTACCAGTACACAACTTCTCCACTCCTCATGCATCCTCTCACTTTCCAAGATTCCATTTAAAAATCTGTTTAAAAACTCCACAGCCGTCGCTCCTAAACACCTCCATATTTCCACAGGTGTGTCATCTGGATCAATAGTCTTTTCATTCTTCAACCTCTTCGTAGCTGTCTTTACTTCCTCCTTGCTAATCCATTTCCTGATTCACTGTCTCCACATCATCCAACCTTCTCTCTCTCATTCTCTTCATTCATCAGCCTCTCAAAGTACTCTTTTCATCTGCTCAACACACCCACCTCGCTTGTGAGTACGTTTCCATCTTTTTCACCCTAACCTGCTCCACGTCTTTCCCAGCTCGGTCCCTCTGCCTAGCCAATTGGTACAGGTTCTTTTCTTCCTCCTTAGTGTCCAACCTCTCATACAACTCATTGTACACCTTTTCTTTAGTCTTCACTACCTCTCTCGTCACCTTGCACTTTATCTTCTTGTACTCTTGTCTACTTTCTGCATCTCTCTGACTATCCCACTTTTTCTTTGCATCCTTTTCCTCTGTATACTCTCCTGTATTTCCTCATTCAACCACCAGGTTTCCTTTTCCTCCTTCCTCTTTCCAGATGTCATGCCAAGCACTCTTCTTGCCAACACCCTTACTACTTTTGTTGTAGTTGCCCAGCTGTCTGGCAACTCTTCACTGCCACCCAGTGCCTGTCTAACCTTCTTCCAGAACTCAACCTTGCAGTCTTCCTTTTTCAACTTCCACCATTTGATCCTTCCTTCCCTCACTTTCCCCTTCTTCTTCATGATCTCCAAAGTCATCTTACAGACCACCATCCTATGTTGCCGAACTATACTTTCCCCCTGCCACCACTTTGCAGTCTTCAATATCCTTCAGATTAACTCTTGTGCATAGGATACAATCTACCTGTGTGCATTTTCCTCCACTCTTGTATGTCACCCTATGTTCCTCCCTCTTCTTAAAATACATATTCACCAAAGCCATGTCCATCCTTTTCGCATAATCCCACTCTCATCTGACTTTCTTCATTCCTTTCCTTGACACCATACCTACCATCACCTCCTCATCTCCTGTGTTCCCTTCACTAACATGTCCATTGAAATCGGCTCCATTCATCACTTTCTGTCCTTTGGTTACACTGTCCATCACTTCATCCAACTCACTCTAGAAATCATCATTCTCATCCATCACACACTCAACTTGCGGGGCATATGCACTAACAACATTTATCATCACACCTCCAATTTCCAGCTTCATAATCATTACTCTGTCTGACACTCTCTTTTCACCTCCAAAACACTCTTGACATACTGTTCCTTCAGAATAATCCCTACTCCATTTCTTCTTCCATCCACACCATTATAGAACAATTTGAAAACCCGTCTGTAAAATTAGATTATACATCAGCATTCACAAACGTCAGTGGACTTATGGTAAAAGTAAAAGATACATTGTCACAGATGCTGTATTTGCTGTTTGTTGTTCAGTTATGACAGTAGTAAAGGAGATGATGTAAGTTTGAAACAATTACCAGCTATGCTTGTGAAAATCTGAATTGCAAAATGTGCATTTGAAGTAAACAATGTGTTACACTCCATTAAAAGAAAGTGAAAAGGACTGCTGGAGAGTTGATAATGAAACCAAGAGATGTAGATTTCAGTAATCAAAACACTCAAATCAAATGTTCTACTGATGACACCAGTAGAACAACAGACAAGATTGCATGGCATCCACCTTCTAACTGCATGTCTAAACAAATTACTAAAGTAGGTTAACCCTTTAACCGCCAACTCCCTAAATATTCCCCACGCCAGGCGAAATCTGAACAATTTTCGTTTTTTTTACTTTTTTACATTTTTTTTACATTTATTCAAGCAGTATTGACCATTAAATGTTGTGCAAGTTCTAGAAATGGGCAAACACATAATAAAACACAAAATGTACCTTTTTTCAGGCTTCCACAACAATAAACTTTCATCAACTGTAACTGACGGTCCTGGCATGTAGGGCAACTGAAATGCTTCAAATAAATGGTCAATCAAAGGACATAGCTTGAACAAGCGGTCGCGGTTTGGATCTTTCTTATCTGGCTCATTTCTGTTGTCATTCAAATGAAAGAATTTCAGCAGCAAAGAGAATCGGTTACGTGTCACGATAGCTGCAAAAATAGGTGTTGCATACATAGGATCTGTAGACCAGTACATCTCAATATCTGGTTTTCTGATTATTCCCATCAACATCAAAATCCCAATGAATTTTTTCATTTCGTTTTCATCAGTGTCTACCCAAGCACGAACACGGGAATGTGGAGGTAAATTGGGATTTTTCTCAATAAACTGTGCTGCATACAGATTTGTCTGATGAGCAAAATGTTATGATCAAGTCAGGTGACACAAACAGCTCATAAAACTGCTCAGCAGTGTAATTGTTTACATCAACAATAAAGCCACACGTTGCCTCAAACGGATGCAGAAAAGGTAGTTCACCTCGGGCAGCAGTCCAGTTGAGATGCTGGGGATACACCCACTCAGCGCCGTCATCCAATGCGCCGTCATTCACAGTATCATGCAGCGCACGTTGCTGATCATCATTGTCGCTAAAATCTTCTTCAGAACTGCTACAATCATGATCAGAATTATTGTCCAAAATCGCCTGCAAAACCTCACTTGAAGTCAGTTTACGTTTCGCCATATTCACAGCTTTCACTTTCGAATCACATCACGTGATCGGCCAATACAAGCGCAGAGTTGTCGAAATACAACGTAGTAATAATACCCACGCCAAACTGTCAGTTATACTACGTGCCAGGCATTCACATAACCACAGGCAAATGTGCCGGATAATTCCGGCAGTAAGGCGTCAGCAATAAAGCTACGATGCCGGATATATCCGGCAGAGGGCAGTTAAGGGGTTAACATTACTGTCTAATTAGAAATGCAAACCTGCCATGCCACAGTATAGCTGCAGCATTCACATAGTATATCCATAGACCACAATGCTTATCAAAACTGTATGTGCTACTGTTATACAGTCTGCAGATACAATAGTTAAAATGACAGAAAGATATTGTATCAGACAAAAGTACTTCTCAAACACATGGAGCCAAGCAGCTACAGTGGTCTGTGTGTGTTGTGTCCTCCATTGCTTTGTTCATTATAACATTCAAATTAATCATTTAAGCTTCAATTATGTTGTGCTACAAAGCTCCAGAATTGATGACAGCAATTTTAGCTTTTTATTTTCTCTTAGCGTCAAGTCTTTTGTTCAGTTTCTTTTGCTGTCTCCCTGAAACCTGCTTTAAGTGCATGAACTATAGGAATTAGGGGACAGGTGTTTTAGTATGAAGCCTTGTGGGTAGAACCTTTGCAACGACAGATTTCACCACTATTCGCTACAGACTTTTTTTTAATAAGTTCTTCCCTGACATGTATTCTCATTCTAGAATCACAGCTGGCCATCTGAGATTTTGTTGAAGTAGCCAAGCAAACATGGTAGGGCCAAGAATAGCAGAATTGAGGCAATATCTGGGGATTGGGTATTGTAGAGAATTCCAGCTCGGTCTCAGTGCTATGGGTCTGTTACTGCCTTAATGTGAATAACTAAACTGCAGCGTGGAAATGTTTGTAGGGGTCAGCGTACTGCTTTAGTGGCTGTTATTATTAAGTGTAGCGCACTTTTCATTTGCATTCAAGTTAAATAAATCAGCTGCTGGATGGCTGGAGCCACTCTTACAATAACAAGTTTGGGAAGCTTGTTTCTTGGTGGCCTTTAAATCGAAAGTCAGTTTCACTTCCCAAAAAAGTAATAAGGATAAGGAAAACCTTGTTTGTATACATGAAAAGGTAGGGTGGGGTTGGGTATGGCTGAATCCTGACTGGTAAATTTACAGAAAATGTCAGAGTGTAAGGTGGTAAGGCCACTGTAATTTGTGAAAGGTTTCCTTCATCACAGTAGGTTCCAATATAGAGTGCCCCAGGAATATATTGATTGTGTGAAATTTACAGTAGAATTTTTCAGTTTTTGTGCTATATTGGTTTACAAATATACCAATGCTTTCCCAAGTGACATAAAGATCATGTACATGTTTTATTAAAAGTTATATAGATTTCTAAGTAATATTTAAGTGTGTGATAATCTTGAGTCTGTCACTTATTTAGATATAACAAGGGGGCTCCGCCCCCTGCTCGCTTTGCTTGCCTACCCCCGGCGTTTTGAACCCGTGCCCGCTGGGCAGCCAAGTGTGAGGATGACGCACGTTTAATACGGAGCAATCGCCCGTGTCACTCTGGGGCTCCCCACTGTTAATACAGAGCTCCGTCCGTACTATTATGCGGTGCATTGTGGACCACCGCAGACCCCGTAGTGTTTCCCGTTTCAGTTTGTATCTCGGTCAGTTGAGCTTTTGTTTTTGAAGCGTTTGAATTACAGTCTTCATTATCTGTAACCTGCTGTTCGTGTGTTTGGCCCCCTAGTTTAACCTGTTTATGACGTTGTACTTTGCTTTGTACTCTGTGATGTCGCTTTATTCTGCTTTTGTTTCAATGACATCTGGTCCGTGGTGAATATATTTTCCCTTTTTCGAGTAGTAATTTTCATTTGTTTGCGATACTGTAATGTTTATCGCACTGTTAATAATGCATCACTGTAATGTGATTCACCTATGGTGTATAGTTTGGACGTGTGAGGATGAAGTATGTTTAATACGGAGCGTTCGACCGTGTCACTCTGGGTCCTCCCCACTGTTACAACGAAGCTCTTTCCGAACTATTACGCGGTGCATTGTGGAGTACTGCGGACTCTGTAGTGTTTCCCGTTTCACTTCGTATCTCGTTTAGTCGAGCGCTTTCTTTTTGGAGCAGTGCCTGCCTGGTCTGCGGCATTTCAGACGCACGTTGTAGGCGCCTGCGTTCATTAATTATATCCAGGCAGGCGCGTGTTTGTATCTCGGTCACTCGAGCTGTGTCGTGTTGAATCCGTGCCTGCTTTGCCTACGCAGTTTGAGACGCGCGTTGTAGGCGTCCACGTTCATTAGATCTGTCCACGCGTTTAACTGTCGTTGTTTCTGCCTTTATATTCTGTATGTCGGTGTGCATGTGTTTCGTGCCTAGGTTTTTTTGAAGCTGTTGCATTCCAGTTTTCATCATCTGTAACCCGTTCTCCATGTGTTCGTCCACGTTCTTGAATCCCCTTTATAAAGTTTTACTTTGTTTTCTACTCTGTGTTTTATTTCTGACCTTGCTTTATCCTGCTTGCGGCATGTCAGACGGTTCGTAGTCTCTCTCGTTTTACTCTGGGGAGGGGGGCTTTGTTCTGTAACCTGCTCTCCATGTGTTTGTCCCTGTTCTTTAATCTCTTTATGATGTTTTACTTTGTTTCCTACTCTGACGGTTCGTAGTCTCTCCCGTTTTGCTCAGGTGTGGGGGGGGTTTGGGGTTTTTATGAGTGGCGCCTGCGCACTATGTCTTTTGCGTCCACGGGCAGGTCCCTGCGTCCATATCCGGTTTTCCATTCTCGTTTAGTAATATGGATAGTTGCATTCATGTCATCACATTAAAGATTTTTGGCTGAAACTAATTAAATTTTAGTTCCATTGATATACTTTGTCTACAAAAGTATATCACTTCAAAATAAAAACAAATAGTTTCAGGTGCCATCCTCTTAGTTCCATTTCACAATATTTCCACAGGAATCTGCCATAAATCATTCATCTCAAGCAACTACCATGCCCAATGTGTCCTGAACCTAGTTAAATATAAGTCAAGTAATTTCACACACTGCAATATTCTTAACTGCCCTTATTAAAAAACTATTACTTTAACAAATACACAAAAAGCACATGTATAGCATAGCTAGCAACTTTGCCACATAAAGATGAATATTAACTATAGCATTATTTTGATAGTAATGTTCTTGAGTTATTCATGCTAAAAATGAAAATTAGCATATCATACCAATATAATTTGGGGGCTGTGCATTTCAATTCACTCACACTGTGTCCATGTAATTATTTATTTACTTATTTTTTCATCCCCCATCTTTAAAACATAAATTCTTTACAAGGTCAACTGGAAATGAAAGAGAGTCATAATATATTGAATTATATATGGCACCATAATACTGAGAGTGAGGTTTTACTTGAATAATGGATGCGTTCTCATATGAGTCAATTAACCAACTACTGGCACAAGCCTAGCTCGTGGTACAGTTTTTAGATGAGGCATACAGAGGTCATGCTAACAAAAGAATCCTACTGCACAGGTTTTAGGAACATTGTACATTTAGCTGTCACCTTGCTTGCATTAACAATATCTGCTTCCCAATGTGAATGGTAGCGTTCTTCTCAAAGATGGCATTAAATCCAAAGTATGTAATTCATTAAGTGCAACCTTGGGATGATTTAGTGAGGATCAGTACTGAGGAACCTTGACTTAAGGAGAACCAAAGATGAAATGCCAGCTTTCCTTAGGCAAAAGAAGTGTAAAGCAAATTATCCTGACTGGCCAAAGTCCATTGACATCTTAATGGCCAGTGAGACTGGCCCAGAATTTAATGAATAAATGTCATACAACTGAATAATATATGGTACATTGTTAGCTTGTTCCAGGTTGTTAAGATGATTAAGAATGACAGAACAACATTAATGAAAGGCTGGTGTTTTTGAGCAATGGAGCAAAGAGTTCCTTGGGACTAAATTAAAATAGCAGCAAAATGTGCATTGCTATTTATTTGTAATTGATACCTGTTTTGCACAGTAAATTTAAATATAGATTAATATACATAACTTCTAAAGTATTAAGTTTAAGAGCCTTTGAATGTCTGTATAATTTTTTGTCTATATCTGTTTGCTGTCTGTGCCTCTCTACAGGCCATCACCAAAACTGTAAGATAACAATTTATGCATTATCTTTACTGAATATGAACATTTACATTCTGAAGAATAAGTAGATTCTGCTGAATACTGAACAAAGCAGATTTAAGGAATATTTAACCCTAAATATCATCAATATATAACTTGCTCTGCCATGGGTGCACTGTAAAGCATTGTTACTCCTGAATAAAAGGTGCTCATTGCCCACTACCTGAGTCAAATCACCTCTCAATACACCTACTTCAACCTTACACAAAGAGTCTGAAGCAGTACAAGACAGTAAGAAAGTGATCTAAAGGTAGAGCATGGTTTTGATTCAGTACACTGGAACGTGTTTAGGGTATGTTTATTAGATATAGATGAAAAAACAACTGTGGTCACTAGATTCATAAAGAAAATATAAATGACTGTGTGCTTTTGAGGAAGTGTGGATCTCTTTTGACATCCAATATTTACTTAAAGAATAAGTTGAGTTTTTTTAAAAACTTAGTTATTTTCACCAGTGCAATCATTAAGTAATTTGCCATAGTAAATTGTGCTCTTAAATGAATCATGTTTTATTGATTTAAAAAAAAAACGCATGTTCTTAAACTTTAAAACTAATGTCTGTGGCAATGGTGCAAATATGAAAAAATCCTTCAACGCTTTCTGAGTATTACTCTGAAGCAGCACTAATATGCCTTCTATTGAAGAATGGACATATATGTTTTATCACTGATATTTCTCACTGTTTTTCTTGGACTAAGCACACATTTTTCTTCGTTTGTCTGTCTGTGGATAGAGTTTCCATACAAGTAAGTAAAATAGTATGAAACCACATACATGTACATGTGTCTGAAGTTGTTTAGTGTGAAGAAAAATAGAGCTGTGTACTATTAGCAATGAAATGTTGTTTATTAGCAAACCAAACACTATTTAGATTAATATGTCTTATGCAGGGAGGCATGATTGCACTGCTGCTTTATGGATCTTGCATCTTGCTTCTGAATTTCATGCTTGGAGGTCTTCTGTGTGGGGTTTGCACATCCTCCGTCAGTAGGTTGGAAGTTTGGATAGGTGTGTGCGTAAAATAGTACAAAATGACAATTTATAAATCTATACCTACAAAACATCTTGCCCAACTTTGCCAGTTACACAAACCCAAAGCCAAGCAGAGACTTGGCATAAGGTGGCACCCGTTAGCACATGGGCTCACACAAGCAAAAAACCTGGCACACAGCACTAACTATACCGTTTTGTATAGCAGAAGATTGTTTAAAAAATAAACAAATATAGGCATACAAATTTAATAGTGATGTTTTAATAACTTAGCCTACCTCTGCACACAGGTAATAAGGCTACCAAAATAGCCCGTTGTTGTGCTGTCAGCTAAATACGTGTCTAGCAAAAACATTTCACCATAGAAAAAGTAAAACTGCACCAAGGCTGATGTGTGGTATTACAAAGTTAAAATCCACATACACAAATGCAGATGTTAAACCACTCTGAACATGCCAATTAAAATTTGGACTCGAGTCTGAGAAGTGAATCACTGCTTCTATCACTGATGAAGAAGAGAACTGTCACAGTTTTCATTCTTTGCCAAACAGCAAGTTTTATTCAATTGGTTTAATTTTTGTTATGAAAAACACGTGCAGTACATTAAAAATGTATATATAAAAAATTTTCTTAAAAAGATTGTGACTGAGACAAACATGTCTGCATTGGGTTGCCATCTGGTCCCCGTAAGCCTTCACCTGAATCAGTCTCGGGCAGAAACCTCAATTGTACCACTAACTAAAGAAAACCATGCCATGTGAAGTGAAAGATTACCATAAAGGGAGGCAGGCAATGAGATCAATAGAACCCCTTAGACTTTGTTAAATGTGGCAGCATCTTAATTTTTTTTTCTCTAAAAATTACAATGACAGTATTCCTTAAATGTCTGAGGAAGACCTGAATGTCTCCAACTG
Source organism: Erpetoichthys calabaricus (assembly GCF_900747795.2). Taxonomy (NCBI): domain Eukaryota; kingdom Metazoa; phylum Chordata; class Cladistia; order Polypteriformes; family Polypteridae; genus Erpetoichthys; species Erpetoichthys calabaricus. Next base: position 161,256,195 of record NC_041401.2, on the reverse strand, counting down.
TATGAACCTACAAAAGCTGGTGAGCACATAAGAAATCAGAAGTTTACATACACTTAGGACGAATTCTTGAAAACTCACTTTATTACCCCTCCACATATTTTGTACTAATAAACTATAAATTTGGCATATCATTTAAGTCCTCTTCTTTGTGCAGGGCAAAAGTAATTTTTTCCTACAATGTTCACAGACAGATTATTTAACTTTTTATTGAGTGTATCACAATTCCAGTGAGTCACAAGATTCCAGAAAATGATGTCAAGGCTTTAGGCAGTTAGACAATTAGCTGCTGATAGCCAATTAGCTTAATTGGAGACAACATGTGGATGAATGTTAAGGCCTACCATCAGACTCTCACAGCCTCTTTGCTTGACATAGTGGGAAGATCAAAAGAAATTAGCCAAGACCTCAAAAAAAAATATGGACCTAGACAAATCTGGCTCATTCTTGGGAACAATTTCCAGTTGCCTGAAGTTTCCATGTTCATCTACACAGACAATAATATGGATGACATTGAATATATGGAACATTGGATGACAACGCCATCATACCACTCAGGAAGGAGACGCATTCTGTCGCCTAGAGAAGAATGTACTTTGGCATGAAAAGTGCAAATCAATTCCAGAACAACAGGAAAGGACCTTGTGAAGATAATGGAGGAAACGGGTAGACAAGTATCTATATCGACAATAAAACTAGTCCAATATCTACATAACCTGAGAGGCTGCTCAGCAAAGAAGAAGCAACAGGTCCAAAGCCACCATAAAAAAAGCTAGGCTGTTGTTTACAATGGCACATGGGACAAAGATCTTAACCATCTGGAGAAATGTACCCTCGTCTGATGAATCCAAGATTGAAATGTGTAACCATAATGATCAACATTATGTTTGGAGCAAAAAGGGTGAGGCTTGCAAGCCTTGCTTAATAACGTCTCCCGTAAAAATACTATCTTGGCATTTGGACTTGTTAAGTGCAAGAGTAGTACTTTTCTCTTTAATTCATGATTGAGACCCTTGACATTCCAGCTCACAAAGTTCATTATTTGGTGATGGAATTATTTCTTCTGAACTTTTGTTGACATTTTGTAGTCTTAGGTTAAGGTAGTACATTGTACATATGGTAAATTTGACATAGATTTCATATTATTGCCAAGTGACACAGCTATGTAGAGTATTATTATGTTGTCACTAATGGTTATTGGGGTATAAGGGATTAAACATAAATAGCATTGCTCTCTTTCTCTCCACCCCTTTGCCCAAATCCTGTTGTGCCTCTCCAAGTGAGGCAAGACACACTTTGCGAAGTCACGGTCCTCTGACATGCCAAGAGTAGGAGCACGTCTACAGCAAAATTAACCCCCAAGCAGCTGTGTGAAGAAGCTAAAACTGAGACCTTGTGAAGATGCAGTCCAAATACAATAGACTAATAATATAATCTTAAACAGTCCAAATATTATAGACCAAGGATATGATGTTAAAGGGGAAAAAAAACTAAGTAGCACTGTTAAAGGCTGGTTACTTCAATATTTAACAAAAAGACAATAGCTTCTTACTTTGTCCTTAGGCAAACTGCACATATAATTAATGAAAGAAATTTCAGTATAATAACTGAAGCTTAATCAATAACTCTTCACTTTTTGGTAACCAATTAGCCAGAATGTAGCCATTAGTAGTCCAAATGTGCATATAATTAATGAAAGAATTATCAATATAATAATTGCAGCTAAAATTAAAAAAACAGTGAAAGGGATGGCCAAAAAAAGTAAAATATAAAATAAAGATTAAAATATATATATATATATATATATATATATATAGGGGATGCACCGATACCACTTTTTTGGAAAACGAGTACGAGTATTTGCATTTCAGTACTCGCCGATACCGAGTACTTGCCGATACTGAGTACTTAATAAAAACATGATTTAAATTTACAGGTAACAGCTTTAGTCATATAATTTAACAAAAAAAACAAGGGACTAGTTTGGAATTAAGAACATTTATTTAAAATGAAAAGCATGTTGTATGCAACATAGTACAGAATAAATAATTATAAAAAAAAAATTTAAACAGTGACAGTGCAACTCAAGTATTTTTTTCAGTTTGTTGTAAACTCTGCCGCTTTGGACAACACAAGGGGCATTAATAAACATCTTTGCTATTTAGTGCACAATATTTGAATAAACTAACAACATCCACCAACATAGAACTGTGGCAATCAGTGCAACTGAGGTAGGTATTAACATCAAGTCTAAGACGACTCACTTAATGGAGCCTATTTAGAAAAAGTGAGTGGCAGGTTTTTTTTAAAGAAAAGTAGCTTTTCTGCATTATCAGCAGTCAGCCTGTTTCTGTTTTCATCTATAATGTGTGACACTGAGCTAAAAAGCCTTTCACTTTCCACACTGCTACATGGGGCTGAGAGGTATTTCTGGGCCATTTTAGCCAAAGTGGGGAACCTGATTTTGTTGACACCCCAGTACTTCAGAGGACTGTCATCACGAGGGCTTGGGGCCTCTCCGAGGTATGTGTCGAGCTCAATGGCAGCACCTGCTGCCAGCGGCTGTGCTGCCTGGGGCTGCTCCTTAGCGATTTCTTCAAATACAGTGTCCAGACTGCTGCTAGTGCTGGCCTGGGCCTTGATGAACTTTTTAGCAGGAGGTTCTGCAGCTTCTGCCCGACTCCCCTCTGCCTCAGCTCTGGACATCATCTGCAGCCCCTGCTTCAGGTGCAGCTTGGCCTCCGGAGCAGTGTTGTTGGAGAAGAAGCGATCTTTATACCTGAACAAAATTCATGAATGTATTAATATGTGGAAAAATAGGACTGATTTTAGTTTCCCCTAAACCACTGTCACAAATGCCAGGCATTTGGCTTTCTGGTAGTAATAAGGGAAATATATTTCATATTATATATATATATTGCATACATTTGTATTTGTGTATTTTAGTTACAAAAATATAATATTTCAGATGGAAATTAATCTTACATTTAGTACTGTAGTTTATCATTGAATACCTATAGCACACAGACTTTACCTTGGGTCAAGTATGGTGGAGATGAAGTACAGTGGGTTGGTCTCGACGTCACTGAAGCGCTTCTTGACAGCTGCCAGTAAGGTTGCTTTCATTGTCTTGACGCCGTGGTCCTCGTCTGTTTCTCTGTTTAGAAGTCTCACTAGCACAGTCAGAGCTGGGATGACATCAGAGGCTAGTGCGTCGTAGCTGCTCACTTTTTTAGTTAGTTCCTCAAAGGGGACGAGGATGGCAACAGTCTTCTCCATAAGAGCCCATTGGTGAGCGGTGAGATAGTCAGGGACTGGGAGTTCATGCTCGGACACATACACCCCCAGCACTCGCTTTTGCTCAATGAGGGACTGGAGCATGTAATACGTGCTGTTCCAGCGCGTCTGTACGTCCTGCTGCAGTCTCTTTATTGGCTGGTTGAGCTGTCCCTGAATGTCCTCGAGGCGGGAGTAGGCTAAGGCGGAATGTTTAAAATGCCCAACTATTTTCCGCCCCACTGCTATAGCATCAGCTATGCTCCTTTGTGCTAATAAGCCCTCGTGAACAGCCAGTTGGAGCGTGTGCGCGACACACGGCAGACTTGGGAGCCCTGCGTCATTCATGGCTTTAATCATGTTTTTGGCATTGTCACGAAGCACAACATGTACTGATGTTTTAGGTATACCCCATGTCTGGAGCATTTCCTCAAACACATGCGCTATAGCCTGGCTGGTGTGCGAGCCGCGGAATTGTTTCGCATGTAATATGGCTCGTTGCGATGTGAAACTCTCGTCTATCCACTGGGAGGTTAGGCTAATTAGCGACACGGGGCTAACACTGCTTGTCCAAATATCCGTGGTGAAACTAAACGCAGAGGAAGCTTGCAGTAGGCTGTGGATATGTTTTTTCACGGAGTCGTGTAGTTTAGGCAGCTCCGTGTCAGTCATGTAGCGGCGGCTTGGGACATCATATCTGGGCTCCAGAACATGGAGGAGACGCAGGAATCCCACATTTTCTACCTCCGAGAGTGTCTGGTCACTCAATGCAATGTACTCAATAATTGCCTGTGTTATTTTCACAGCACGTGGATTGTCTCTGGACATTTTCTCTCGTCTTGCAAAAGTTTGCTGCAGCGTGGGTTGTGTTGGTTTAGAAGCGTGGGTAAACTCCTTGTACTCGTTGTCGTGTTGGGATTTTAGGTGCTTGATTAAATTACTTGTGTTAAATGCGCTACCTTTTGAGCCTCCTCTGGACAATTTTGCTGAGCACTATTTGCAGTCCGCCTTTGTTTTGTCGTCTTTATTCACTTTGAAATAGTTCCACACGGCTGACATGTCTCGCCTCGCCTTCTCCCCGCTCTGAGCTGCAGCCGGGGCCTGGGGGCGGGCACTCGGCGCCTGTGATTAACCCCTTACATGCCGCTCAAACATAGACATTTCTCAGACCGTGGTATCGGTCCCCGGTATCGGGGGACTTTTAACGAGTACTTTAGAAAATGTGGTATCGAGGCCGATACCAGATACCCGTTTCGGTATCGGTGCATCCCTATATATATATATATATATATATATATATATATATATATATATATATATATATATAGTGGTGCCTCGCATAAAGAACGCCTCGCACAGCGAACGCTGCACACAACGAACTTCATTTCATGATTCATACAACGAACTTCGTTTCACACAACGAAGTCGCCCGAGCTTCCACGACCGCTTTGCCCGAGCTTCCACGACTGCTTTGCCCGAACTTCCACGATTGCTGCCGATGTATTGCATCCTTCCGTGCAGGCACTGCAGGCAGTCGTTAGTCACTGCGCTTAACTTAAGCACGTATCGCGGCAATCTTTCTTCATTACGAATTAAATCACGCACGTATCACGGCAGTCGTCCTTTTAAGTTAAACTCAATATTTTTTTTATATCATGGCTTCTAAAAAAAGCAGGAAGGTGATTTCTGTTGAAATGAAACAGGAAATAATTAGAAGGAGTGAATGTGGGGTAAAACAGTGTGACCTCGTCAAAGAGTTTGGCCTCAGCAAGACCACCATTTTCACCATTTTGACAAATAAGGATGCAATCAAATCAGCCAAAGTAGCCAAAGGAGTATCAAAACTATTTCATGAAAAACATAGGTCTTCAATCCACGAGGAAATGGAGAGGCTATTAGCGATTTGGATTAAGGACAGGCAGGTGAAAGGTGACGTAACAACCCAAGATATTATCTGTCACAAAGCCAAGAGAATTTATGACGATCTAAAGAAAAACGTCCCTGGAAGTAGCAGCAATCAAGATAATGAAGAAAAATTCAAAGCCAGCAGGGGGTGGTTTTTTAGATTTAAGAAAAGGTGTGGAATCCACAGCGTTACTATGCATGGTGAGGCTGGCAGTGCTGACAAGAAAGAAGCAGAAAAGTTCTCTATTAACTTTCAAAAATGTATTAAGGATGAAGGATACTGCCCACAACAAGTGTTCAATGCCGATGAAACGGGTCTTTTCTGGAAAAGAATGCCGAGCAGAACCTTCATTACAAAAGAGGAGAAGAAATTGCCAGGACACAAAGCCATGAAGGACAGACTTACCCTTCGTCTAATGCCAGCGGAGACCTCAAGATCAAACCTCTATTGGTTTATCACTCTGAAAATCCCAGAATTTTCAAGAAAAATAACGTTATTAAGTCCAAACTGCCCGTCCATTGGAAGTCCAATCAAAAAGCCTGGGTGACCCAAGTTATCTTCAACGAATGGATTCTGGAAACCTTTGCTCCTGCCGTGAAGAAATTCTTGCTGGAAAAAGAACTGCCGCTCAAAGCCCTTCTGATACTTGACAATGCCCCTTCTCACTCAAAAGACCTAGAGGAAATATTGCAGGAAAATTATCCTTTTATCAAGGTGCAGTATTTGCCACCAAACACCACATCCATTCTTCAGCCAATGGATCAGCAAGTTATTGCGAACTTTAAAAAACTCTACACTAGAGCCCTCTTTAATAAGGTGTTTGAAGAATGCGAGTTTGGTGGAGACAATATGACTGTCCGAAAGTTTTGGAAGGAGAAATTTGATGTCCTTATGGCAATACGACTTATACAGAAGGCCTGGGAAGAAGTGTCACAAAGGACCCTCATTTCTGCTTGGAAGATGCTTGTGCCTTCGTGGACCCAGGAAGAAGCAGTAGTTGATGACACAGAAGTGGTGAAGGACATCATCACAGTGGCCCAAAGGTTGGAATTAGAGGTAGAGGAAGAGGATGTAGAGGAGCTTATTGAGGAACACGAAGAAGAGCTGACAACTGAAGAGCTCCAAGCACTTCTGGTCCAGCAACAGGACAATGCTCAAAGGGAAGCGTCATCTGATAACGAGGAGCAACAATCAAACAATCAACCAATCCCAACTGCTGACATCAAGAACGTCCTGGTCAAATGGAAAGCAGTTCAGGAGTTTACCAATGCCCACTATCCGGATTCAGCTGAAGCAAACAGGATCAACGATCTTTACTCCGATACTCTTGTCCGTTATTTCCGGCAGATGTTGAAGAAAAGAGAAAAACAAACGACTTTGGACAGGTTTTTCATGAAACCATCGGCCAAAAAGCAGAAAATGGATGAAGATGTGCAAGATTCGGTAGACTCTACTTAGTCTGTCTTAAAATTAAAAAAATGTGTGTTTTTTTAAAAAAAAATTGTTTTTAGATGTATCTAAATAAAAATAATAACAAAAAATTTATCTTTTTTTATGTCATCTTAGCATATTTTATGCTACAGAACGAATTATTTTTTTTAACATGTATTGTTATGGGAAAACGCGTTTCACATAACGAACTTTTCGCATAACAAACTTGCTCCTGGAACGAATTAAGTTCGTTGTGTGAGGCACCACTTATATATATATATATATATATATATAATATTTATTGTTACAGCAAATTTCGCTTTACAAACAGTCCAAAATGCAAGCTTCAAGTAGAATAGTCGTTGCCTTGCTAGAACATGGTGTGATGGAAAGTCAGAATCCGTATTCGCAGGTCTTTATCTGCTTCATCCAGAGAACTAAAAATGAAAAACTGATCTTCAATAACCACTTTCAGTTTGGCAGTGTACAAGAGGCTGTATCTGATTTTAGGTCTACGTAGGTGCTGTTTTATGCTGTAGAATGTGGTGCATTTAGCAGCTATTGCAGGTTTAAAATCTGGGGAAAAAAATGATTGCAGGTATTTAGAAAAAGAAAAAAATCTTGTCTTTCTGTCTGAGACAGACCATGAGATTTTGTTTGGCCTGTAGTTTCTCAAAATAGACCATTAGGCTTTTTTGGTTTGGAGGCATTTGATCCATGTATATGGTAAGCTGCAGAGATCTCAATGTCCGAGTTAAAGTCCTCTTCAGTTATTTTAAAGAATAGTTCAGCTGTGAATTTTACTGGGTTTGACTTTCCCATTTTTCAGGAAGACCTTCAGTTATGATGTTGTTCCTTCTATATCTGTCTTCCAGTGTTGCCAGTTTGTCCACGAACACTTTTCATTCTGATTTTGCAGCCATGCTTTTTCATCCGCCATGGAAGCTGATTGTTCGACTCTTTCAATACGGGTCGTGAACGTTTACTTAACATCTTCAAACAGAGCAGCAAGTACTTTAATTTACTCTCTAACTTACTTGTATTTTCCAGCATTTTTCCATCAATTTTTTCATAGCATTTGTGTAATAGGTTGTCGTAAACTTAGTACTTAAACTTTGCTCCAGATCTTTTATACCCTGATGCAGTTTCTCATTTCTCTCATTTAGGACCTTTATTTCATTCTTTATTTCTCTATTGTTGTTCTTTGTATCTTGCCTTATATCATTTATGTTCCTTCCGAGTGCGGCGATCATTACCTTCAGCTCAGAGTGTGCATTTAGATCTTCCCTGATGTCCATAGGCAGAGTTGCTAGTTCAGTAAAAGATGATGTCACTGACTCGTGGGGGTAATTAGCTGAAAGTTGACAATTTGGATGAAAAGTTTATGCTCGGCTCCAGAGATCCTCCTGGAGTCGACGAATACTCCTTGCCGTCCTCTTTCGCAGTTTTGCTTTCACTAACACTCTTGGCTGGAACTAATGCTCCCGTGTCAGGTCCTGGCAGGTATGTATCATGGCATGTGTGTTCCAGGTCAGTCTCTGGGAAGCTATACCGTGAACTTGAGCCCAATTTAAACTTTGATGGGAATTTTGCTCCCTTTTCCTTTTCCTTCTGAGCCCTTTGTTTGCTACTCATGTTTATTTGTACTTGAATGTAGTATTATTAAATCCCCAAGGGAAGAGTAAATACAGGATATCTCAAAAGGATATTTGAAAAAATGTTAAAATAACACCACTGCTAATGTAACTCCCCCTTACCCATCCATCTCCAACAATGGATGACACCAAAAACCAAGCCAAACAATACCATCCCAGCTATCAAGCATTTGGGTGGAATCATCATGTCATGGAGGTGCTTTACTGCAGAAGGGAGGGAAAAATTATTTTTGCCCTGCACAAAGTACATGTCTTGAACGATATACCAAATTTATAGTTTTAGTATAAAATCTGTCAAGGGGTTTACAGTAAGTTTTAAAGAATTTACCCTAAGTGTATGTATAGTTCTGATTTCAACTGTAGTGGAGACCATACTCACTAGCTGCAAAACATTCTGTTACAGCACCTGCTAAGCTCAGGACCACAAATTATTATACAGGGTGGTGATGGTGACACAGAATATCACTGTTACACAACTGCCTTCTTTTCAGGGCATATATAGCATACTCAGACATAGAAAGACAAACTATTATTGAAGACTTCATCCATCCTGCACAGTTACTTTTCTACCTCCTCCATACTATTGATACTGCACTATTATCTGCAAATTTTGGGAAAGTTTTTATCTGCAGGTCATAAATTTGCTAAACAAGTCATAGTGGCAAATGCATGTTCTTGAGTATAAACATAGTGTGTGTGTGTATGTTTACATTATGTGTTTATGTGTTAGGGGGTGGGTAATATGACCTCAAACTGAGATCACAATATTTTCCACAAACCTGAAGATACCAATACCGTATTGTGAAATCAATAAATAAGGTCTTCAGTGTTAATAAAATGATAGAAACAAATACTGTGAGAGACCGTATGCAGCTGAAAATATTTTCTTTATTGTGTAAATGCTTTTGTGATACACCTGTGGTGGAACTGTATAAACATGGATCATAAATTAATCAAATGTAAAAAAAAAAATACAAGTTCTTTGAGATATTGTAAAAATTGAAATAATCATAGTTACACTTTTTTCTTGATTACAAAGTGCAAAAGATACATTTTTTATAGCTAATTATAATTAATGCAAAACTGTAGCTAATTATAATTAATGCAAAACTGTGAATTTTAAATTGCTATTGAAAACTGGAACTTTTCAAAGTTCTTTTATCATTTAAAATTCACCAGTATGTTTTTTCCAAGTTATTTGCTAGAAGTGCCATTATATTACTGTTTCTGGCTTTAGTGCTTCCTTGTGGTATGTGACCACATTGCTCCCAGTGCTTAATGCTCTTTCAGAGAGTGAAACTGTGACAAGAATCCTCACAAGTTTTTTTTTTGTTTTTTTTTAAATATTTTTATTTTATTAATTTTCATTGTAATCATTCCATACAAACAGATCAATTTATAACCCAACAAATTTGAAAACAAATCAAACCCCACCCCTGAGAAGGAGAGCTTAGCTAAAGGAAAATTTCTTTAAGCTTTTTAATAAGGCAACATTAGACAAAAGAAGGGGAGAAGTAAATATCTATATAACTAAGAGATGGAGAAGGGAGTTAAATGCAATAATAGTTATTTCTCTTATTCTAAAATAATATTGATTAAATCCTGCCATGTTTTGAAAAAATTTTGTACAGATCCTCTAACTGAAAATTTGATTTTTTCCAATTTCAAATAATATAAAACATCGGTTTCCCACTGACTTATAAGAGGAGAATTAGGATTCTTCCAATTTAACAAAATAAGTCTGCATGCCAAAAGTGTAGTGAATGCAATCACCGTTTGCTTGTCCTTCTCCAATTCCAGTCCATCTGGAAGGACACCAAACACAGCTGTTAGTGGGTTAGGAGGGATTGTGATACTAAGGCTGTCTGAGAGGCACTTAAAAATTTTTGTCCAAAATGATGTTAGTTTGGTGCAGGCCCAGAACATGTGACCCAGTGAGGCAGGAGCTTGGTTGCAGCGCTCACAGGTTGGATTCTGGCCTGGAAACATTTTGGACAGTTTTAAGCGAGACAGATGAGCTCGATATATAATTTCTTAGTTGAATAATTCTATGCTTTGCGCATATAGAACTCGAGTGAATTCTCTGCTTTGCTACCTTCCACTCCTTTTCTGATATATTGATTAAGAGATCTTCTTCCCAATGTCCTCTTGGATCTTTGAAAGGTAGGGACTCTAATAAGATTTTATATATTGCGGAAATAGTGTTTGTTTCCTCGGAATTGAGCAGTATTTTTTCCAGCATTGTGGAGGGTGCAAGGTGGGGGAAATCGGGCAATTTCTATTTAACAAAATTTCTAATTTGAAGATAGTAAAAGAAATGTGTAGCTGGGAGGTTAAATTTTGAACGTAATTGTTCAAAAGATGTAAATATGTTGTCTATATAAAGATCTCAAGAATCCTCACAAGTTTAAAATAATTAATTTACTATAACATGCAGCATGGATATGTTATTCACATATTTTTCATGCAGCTAATAGGTTATGAAAATTCTTATTAAGGCCAGATTGTTTACAGAATAATTTATTTATAAGAATTTATTTTTTAAAGATAAATACTGAAAATAAGCAGAAAGCACAATCTAAATTATTCATTATAAATAAAGCAATTCAAGCCATGTCCTATTTGATGTTACGCTACCACAGCAATTGTGTATGCATTGATTCAAATATCTACAGTGAGGAATATTATGTTCTAGCAAGTGTTGCGTTTTGTCCATTTAAATTTAGCAATAGCAATGAGTAGTCTGTGCCCAAAACATCCCAGTTTTGTTCATTTGTTCAGCCCCAATGCTCAGATCACTTTTGTTCTACTGTCAGTTGTCATTCAAATATGGCGCAGTTCTTTCTACCCCAGGATGCAGAAACCTCCCTTAGCATTATTGCAATTATTTCCCTGGTGTGATCATCTGTGAAGTGAGAATCCTGAAGATGTCTGTTTTTCGGTATCAGTTGTGGTCATCATAATGATTAGTCAGACTTACTGTATGTACAGAATGGCTAAATAATCTGGCTTCACAATTAAGTCAGTTGTTGGAGAAAAGAATGCAACCTTACTTTGTTCATAACCCTGTCAAAACATTCTGTATGGTGTTCTGGTGTACACATTTGACTATAATGTTTACAGCTCACTATATCATATCTTGGGTCCAAGGACCAAACCAACATTCTAAAGCCTTCTTTATGTGTGGTCTGAATCGTTTTTTTTTTTAAAAAAAAACAGTTCTGCCTCACTTTTTTGTTCTGTTTTAAGCTGCTCTTTAAAAAAATGTGTTTGCTATTCTAACCAATAAAAAGAGTTTCTCTAATGTTCAATGTTGTGTACACTACATGAGGCTTTTATTCTTCTAGTTATGCTGTAGCTTAGTGTAAGAAAGTTCTTTAAAGGGACAAAAGAAAAAAAAACTGAATCAGCCTCTCAAGTAACATGAAATCGTTGATCGGTATATGCCGTGTATTTGGACTGTATACACAAAATAAACTTGGGTCCTTTTCCAGGCAAGTTAGTAACAGTTCCAGTTTATTTGAAGTATTTAAATATTGCCCTAACTGTAACTGTAGATATGTGCATTTTTTTTTTGGTGTCAATTTTTATAGCCATTATCTGACTTGTGAAGGTAAACAAAACTTTTGTTTCTCATTTGAATTGTGTGTTATTTTATCTTTCCCATTTTGAATAATGAATAAGGGAATTTGGCCTCTGTGCCGCCTCATATTTATATCTTAAGTAAATAAAACAGGAGTCATGGATTAGAGCTTTAAATTTTCTACACAATCTCATCAACTTTAAAGTCATACATAAATGAAAAAAATCCTTCAGTTACACTTGGTTCCTAAGAATTTCTAGGGGTGCCATAGGGTTGGGAGATATGCAAAACAATCGTATCACGATAATTTTTTTTCATATCAGTCAATATCAATATATATCATGATATCAAATCACAATTTCTGTCAAGCTAAAAGATTCCTTTTTTACTCCTAAGTGAGATGTGAAGATATAAGGTTAATTTTGATATATTATTTATTTTCTGTCAGAAATTGAGCATGACAAATTTACTGTACAACATTATACAACTGTATTTCAAATACATAAAATGGATATATATAATAAACTAAAATCTTAATTCTGACCCAGTCAAAAGCTTTCAGGTTTTAAAGGAGAACACACTAAATTTGATGGTCAACTCCAAATAAACAAAATCTTAATTTTAAAATTCTTAAATCTAAAACTTAAATCTTAAAGTTGGTCTATTCAAATGGAAGGCCACATGCAGCACAGAAGCAGCCTCCGCCTGGCCCAGACCTTGGTTCTGGCAGAGACTCAGAAAAAATATGAAAAACACATTTCTGGTGCCTTCAGAATTCCTACATAAATTCCTATAGTAGTTAAGACCATGAATGCAATCTCCGTGTAGTCTTTCAGCATTCATTTGTGTATATGTAGAAGTTGTGGTTGTAATCTATGATAGTGATTTTTTTTTTTTTTTTTTTTTACCGGCACCTTGAATGCGATAGCTAGTCGTGGCATCGACTACATATTAATTCATTCTGTAATCAATTGTGTGTTTTCCTTAGTTGCATTCCAGTTTCATCAAGTGCATGCAAAAGTGGGTTTTCACAAATTAATTGAATTGTTACTCCAATGAGAGCCTTGTTACTGACATGCACTGTCTCTTCACTTCATACAACTGGTTGACCCTCCACTCACACAGTTCAATCCTGTGGATTCATGGCTGTTACGAGGACGACAATCAACCATTGAAACTCAAAGCAAAGAATGACTTAGAAACACTGCAATTGATGAAAACATGTAAAAAGTTTGGAATTTTCTTTAAAACTCAAATTAAATTAAGCACTGATTGCTTTGAGGGCCTACACTTTTGTTTGGAATGCAGAGCTCGTTATTAACCTGCGGTTAATATTCTTTGACTTTGGAAATTATGTTTTTATAATTTTAAACTATTAAGCACAATATTATGGGGCACAGTACAGCTGCACAGGTGGCGTAATGGAAGTCCCGCTGCCTCACTATAACAAGATCTTAGGTTCGCTTCCCGTGTTCTCCCTGCAAGGAGTTTACAAAGAGCTTTTAGTAGTGAGTAAAGTGCTATATAAAGGTAAATAACTATTATTATTATTATACTTGATGAGTTGGCAATTTCAGAATGTAAACTTTTTTTTTTTTTTTTAACAAATAAACAAAACAAAAAGCACTAGGACTCTCAGCCTTTATGTGCCTTCACAGTACCTCAAACATGTCGATCCAAACATAGCATTTGTGTACTGCCACCTTTTGGTTTACCAAAAATGCACTGCTGATCACACGTGATGACTTAAAACATGTTCCCTCAGTGTGCAGTAGACATATTCATTTGTGTTAGTTACTATCATCACTTGTTATGGGTTTGTGCACTGATAGCTTTGTTAGCATTGATTGTTTTATTCTGTTAAATGAACTTTATGATGTACCCAGGTCAGATATGACCAAAACGTTGTTTGTTTTTATTTCAAAAGTTGAAAAAATTAATGCTACTACCTCAGATTCTGTTCAGTTATAGCCTTTGTAATTTTTTTTATGCACGTTTTGATGTTCCTGTGTCAGATGTGACAAAGTTTAAAAGGAAAAGAATGAATAAACATGTTTTTCAGTACATTCATGTTTGTTTAAAATTGGTTATTACCTGCAGCTTACCGGCTGCTGAAAGTGTCTGGCCCAGCTAAATTTCTTGGTTTGAAAATGGCCCAGCTAAATTTGTAATTGAATAGTCGTGTCTTAAAACTTTTAAGGTTTTTTCAGGAGAACACAAAATTCTTTGGTCAGTTCCAAATAAATGGTAATAATGCAAAAAATTCTCAAAGTGTTCTTCTATACTGTATTGTTTCCTTTGTATAGATTTAAACAGTTTTAAATGGTTGGGAAACAAACCCACAAATAGACAAACACATTCTGTAGATATCCTCTGTACAAATTTAAGCTGCTTTCAAATATAAATGAAGGATAACATAAACAAAACTGACATATTCGCTAAATTGTGGTCAGTTTATGCTCCAAGGCAAAAAAAAAAAAGAAAATATTTTATTTGTATATTATTCTGCTCACCAACTGGCTGATACTGTAGCTGAGTGAAATAGATGCCCAAAGCACTGCAGCTGTGTTCAGTTGTTTAGTGATGTGACTACATTCATCCCACTGTTGTGATGCAGACTTGTTTGTCTTCACTCAGTCCCCATGATGCAACTGCTTCTGTCAGCCCTAAAGTAATGACTTCACATGTATGGTTTTCAGGAAAGTAGGAAGTTTGAAGACTTTTGCTTTTCAAATTCCATTATGAGGCTCATGTTTGGTTCAGATGTGCGGCTTGATCACAAATCTGAAGAGGTAGCAAAGTATGACGCACTTTGCAGTTCCTTTTCAACTGTCTCTCTACACTCCATGTATAGCTGGGGAAGGGCAATCTGTGAGAAATGTTTATGGCAAGGGAATTCGTACCGAGGTTCAATTACTTTAATCAGACACTTAAATGTGATATTTTTGACCAACTTACTGCCATCTTGTCTTTTTTTTTTATATATATATATAATTATGCAAGCTATTGCATTTGTGATATCACCTTGTCTCTTCGTTTTTTTATTGTAAAGTATGGCACTGAAGAAAGTGAGCACTATGGTCTGTTGTTATTGTGCAAGTATCACATTGGTTGTTTTAGGGGGACCACCAGCATTTACTTGGGTCTGGGGCTGTAAAGATATGCATTGTGCCTGGTCTTAGTGGTTAGTGATTAGTCTGTCTTTGTTGGAAACATGCTTTTGATACAATTTGCAGTTCACGCTACTCTGCTCCTTGTCAGACTTTAAATAACTGAAATATCTCCACACTACCAAATTCCACCAAAACCTCCTTTTCAGCAATGTCCTCATCTTTTGAGCCTTGGGCTGTGTCTGTTGGGGTGTCTTCTTTAGTAACGCTGATTTTTTTTTTTTTTTTTTTTTTTTTTTTTAGTTTTCCTTAACATTTTCTGTCATCATTTACTCTTTTTTATGTCCCTCCCACTCCCAATTGTAATGGTGTTCAAGGCTGTATATAAGCTGCTGTCAGTTGCTACTCCAATGCCCTGTGCTATATGCATCAACCTAATCTGATATGGCTGTGACTCTGTTCCAGCCACATGATTGGTTCAGTGCGGCACTATTCTCATTATAATTGGCTTTTCATGTTTCTTTTCAAAGCATGGATGGAATTAATTCTATCGTTGTATTGATCATGTCGTATATTTATATCAAGGAAGTTATTTTACGATATTTATCGTTTTATCACCCAGCACTAGGTGCCAATAATTGTGGCACGTGTTTTTTTTTTTTAAATAATTATTTCTTGATGAGAAATTAGTCTTCCACAGAATAAATTTACTTCAATTAAAGGTTGGATTTCTCTAATTTTTTCATTCCGAGATTAAGGTAATTCATGAAAAGGTGATTTTTTTTTTATAACCCTTTTAGCTTCTCCTTACCAGGGGTGCCATGTATTTCATGTATAATCTGTTGTTAGTACTTTATTACAGCGGTTGGTTAAAGGGGGCATGTAAGTAATAATTTCATTGTATCATGTACACGTCTACTCCAGTACAGAGATGCGAGGTATTGCAGAAATGCAGTTTCACTGGCAATGAACGAATCCTCTATGGCTCATTGCATGTTGGCAATTATTGTGGCCCATTGTATGTTATGGCATACATTGAATCCAAATCTGTAGCAGAGGTACAATGAACATTTTGCATTAAGTTTAACATGCCTTAGCAAGGATGAATTCCTTCTCGTCACACTGCATGAAAGTGGTGTGATAAATGTCCATCAACTGGTATTGTGATGGATGTGTTTGTTGTATGAAAAGGTTCAGATAAGCAGATTGGAATCAGCAAGATGTCAGTTGGTTAGTTAAACATTTCAAACTGGTCTCAAATCTTCAGGAAGATTTATTTCATCACCCATATAAAATAAATATTGTACTTTTTTTTTTTTTTTTTTTTTTGCACAGTTGATTGAATTATTAAATGGAACCTGGGGTATATTAAACTATTTGTGAACTCATTTAGAAAAACATATTGTTAATAGTGGGTTTTATTTTAAAAGAATTATTAAAAAATATTATTTAAGACCAGGTAAATAAGCTGCATCAATTAATTAATTTTTTAATTACTTCTACTTCATTCCTTATCCAACAGCATATGTCAAATGACTAAGTTAAGTGATCATTTGTACTATGCTTTCAAAAATCCTCATATTCTTCTGCTGCACCCCAAGAATTTCTTTCACCTTTACTAAATCTTACACTTGAAGTGATATACCTCAGGTATCAATTCCCTGTTTTGAATGTCAGTGTTTTAGGTTCAAGCCCAGATGCACCCTGTGTGGTGTGTGCATGTTCTCCCTGTGTGTCAGTGTTTCCTCCAGGTGCTCTGATGTCCTTCCATAACTCAAAGACATGCAATTTAGTTGGATTGACAATAAACTAGCCCTAGTGTATGTCTGTGTGTGTTCACCCTGAGATGGACTGGTCTTACCTTACACCCGGTAGTTGCTCGGATAGGGACCTGCTGCCCCCTGCAACACTGCTCAGGATGAGCAAGTTTGGATAGGTGGAGTATTGTTTTAAAAATAAGTTTGTTTCACACTTTTCTCTTTAAGTAGTATTCATGTTAGAAATATGCTTGAAAGGAAACAAAAATGTCTGTTTTTATATAATTCGGCCAATGTTAATTTGTCTCTTTGTGACTCTGATAGTACTATGATAATAGTCCTTTACTTGGGTCCCTATATGGTACTAATTTTCTTATTTGAGTTCTCAGATTAAAAAGTTTTACGATCTCTTGCACTAGGGAATTCAAAGGGCAACCTCTGCTTGTGACAAAGCAGTGAGGCGCACTGTAGACATAGTGAGGGACAAACACCCTTTGACACACTTTAAACTCAGCAGTGAACAAACCATCATACCCTTCCCACTTTTCTCTTCAATGTGCTGCAGACTCTGGGCTGAGGGGGACAGCATATTTTAACACAATGGAGAATTCAAAGGGAGACTGTAGCTTGTGGCAAAGTAGGGAGGTTTCGATACTGAAGTAATACTTTTAGAACAAATTCAACACTACTCTAATATGATAAGAATGTTTGGTGACATACTGGTTTAGGAGCTCATAAGTATATTCATCTTACATCAATGTTGTCATTTTCTGGTGGAACGACTTTCCTAATAAGCTTTTCTGTGCTACAGCATTGCAGAAATTTCTGCATTGAAAAAATTAATGTTAGTCCAGCTTTTCTTGGTTGTATTCTAACTTGTAAATTACTAAAGCCTGAGAGCACCTCTTCCCCAAAAGTCATTTTGTTTTCCTGCCAAATAATGCCGTATTCTTCCATTTGTCTTCCACGTCTCTGCGTGTGTGACAGTAGACAATACCTAATTATAAATATCACTAATTAAAAGCTTGATATTAGTCAATGGGAAAACGTTTTTTTCACTAGCAAAAATGAAGTTACAGATATCTCTAATTAAAATTTTGACTAGTCAAAATATTAGATAGATAGATAGATAGATAGATAGATAGATAGATAGATAGATAGATAGATAGATAGATAGATAGATAGATAGATAGATAGATAGATAGATAGATAGATAGATACTTTAAAAATAAGAATGAACTGATATGAATAAAATGAAAATAAACATTAAATACATTAAATGTAAAAATGGCTTCCTCAATGTGGGTGTGTGTGGCTTTAACATTAATTATTTTTATCTAGTTCAAGAAATGGGTCCACATTTTTTAAAGACTGCCTGGTCAGTTCTACATTCTACAGCAATATGTGACATATTAACTTCAAAAAAGAATTTAATTTAATCTTGATATTTGTCTTTTGTATTTTATAGAAAGACCTTTTAGAGATTTACAAGGAGTTTCATCTTATTAGTCCTTCAGTTCATCGAGTTCCAGAAGAGCTGGCTGCCGTCTGTATAGCCAACTACTGCATTGATATTAGGAAGGGTACTTATGTGGGGATAACTTGTGGTACTTGACAGCTTTTTATAATTGTTGATTTACCTAGTTCATTTGGTCACCAGTGTTACCCTCCAATTTCCAAAGGCCTACCATAATGCACATAATCTACAACATGCTTCAAGCTATGGTTTTCACAAAATGAGTCATTTGCTGTTATCTGCTTTTGGCAAGTGCCCCATGCTTCAGATCCAGAAATTCAAGGGGTGGAGATTGGACAATAATCATACATAGCTTATTAACTATATAGCATGTACTGTATAACATAATAAATCACATCAAATAGTTTTACTCATATTTTAGTAGGTGGTGCTGGATGTAATCCAACCCCATCCCCTGTGCTTCTGATTCTACAGTGTGGAAAATAGTGCCTTATGGGAGACAGCATCTAGTAACATTGAAGCGAATCCTAGAACACAGTTACAAAATGCTAAAGCTAGAAAATGGTACTAGGACTTGCTTAAAATTTAAATGACTAAATGATTATTGTTTTATGCTGTTATGTATAGGACTTGTCTTGGCTATCTCTCCGTTTATACAGCATGTACTTTTTTCATTGTAATTTGTTTAGTTTGTATTTGTGCATTAGCAGTGTAAAGTGGTTTGAAAAGAACAGAAGAAAGAAGAAAGGTTGTTTTAAAGTAACTCTTAAATATTAATAATCTTCAGTTGGTGCTAAAGTTAAATTTCATTATGTTACCCTTTAAAGGGTATGTTTGGTGTTTTCCAAGTCAGATTTTTCTTCACAATCATGATATATATTAATTTACCATATGCAATTGTGTTCAAAGTGATGGATATTTTATAAATTAAAAAAAAAAAAAAAGTATTTTATAATGGAGCTAGTGGGTACATGGATCCCATAGTGAAAAAAAAGCTTTAAACTGACCGAATACATCCACTTTGAAGTAGCAAAGGTTTCAATTTAAGAAATGTGTCTTCTGTGTTTCTGATGCATGCTTCTGACAACAAAAGTAAACTTGAAATAATACATTTCATAACAGAATGTTATTGCTGTTTTTTTCCAAGGTAAGGTTACATTTCTTAATTGCTTCCCTGTGAACCGTGGGTGCTATGGGTGGAGTTATGAAAACCCCACCCTTAAAAAACTGTATTCTGCTTATTATCTTTCTTTTACTTCTTAGGTTCCAGTTCTTCAGTGGTTATTTTCTGCCATGGCTTCTAATAACATACAGAAGTGCACTCAAATAATATGACTATTTTTTCCTAGACACGTACTTTTCACCGATAATGCTGTGTAATGTTATTTTACATAGCATGTGGAGCAAGATTCAAACCAGGTTTATATAAGAATTTAATTGTAGTTTATACACACAACAATAAATCTGAATTGATTGCACTGAATTTTATTTTTAGTAAAAGTTTTAGATTTTTGCCACCTGCACGTCACACTTTCCATGGTGCAGGATTGATAAAAATGGAATATGCGATGCAAACCCATTAACATTTTTTTAATGCATGATAAGTCACTCTTACTAAGGAGAAGATAATAAAAGAACTGAGGACCAAGTTTTTGAGTGAGCAAACTCACCGACACTCATTAAGACCAATCAATCCATAAATTACACTGAAACCCTGTTGTGGATAAGTGGGTTTAGATGATCAACAGATTCTTATAATGACTTTTCAGCTCTTGTCACTTGATTGCATGCTATATAGTGCTCAATATTATGTGTCACCAAAGCACACATGTGAATTATCAATTCAGTCCAGTGGTAGCAGGTAATATCTTTGCGAAATTGTGAAATAAGCTTCTGTGTAGTGAGAGAATATAAGTGATTTTAAGTATGACTTTTTTCAGTTATTATTGTCTAGTTGTCTGCAGAACAGAGACAGCAATTCACTTCCAGGCATCATCATTCAATGAGAGTAATGGCACTTGACGATAATTTTCCAAGGTAAATCCACTCCCCTTTCTCTGAAAGGTGCTATAGAGGAATATGAACTTCACATTTAAGTCCACAGCTGGTCTTTTTTGCTAAACAGTTTAATCTCACAACAATGTTTTGTTTTTTGCTTTTTATCCTTCCTTAAACAACCTGGAACCATTGCAGGACACATTTAAGGTAAAGAAGCTCTTACCTGTTGTTATCTATACATAATATTGACCTTTTTCAACATTTCTATGAACTTTTCAGTGTTTAACACTAGAATCCTGGCCCACCTTAAATTCCTTCACACCTCTCCATCAGTGTCTTTTGTTTTGTAAATGTGTCAATCAACACAAGCAGCCTGCTGTCCCATCACCCCCTTGACGGAGCTCAACTCGGGCAAAAAGTTCTCCCAGCTCAAGCCAAGGCTCCTTATTTGCGTGTGAGGTGCCTGGAGTTGTATAGGGTAAATAATACAGTATATCATTATTTGGAATACATGCATTTCATGTGTGTTCCATATCTACAAAAATCTGGGTAAGTGTATGATGAAAGGAAATGCGAGGCAAGAAATGCTGAACACATACCTAAAGCAGAAACTTTTTCCATGTTATACTAATAATGAAGTGAAGTGTATAATGTGTGAAGAATTTAGTCCAAATATCAAATAAACACGTGTGCTTTTATTCAAGAAAATAACCAAAGTAAAAAAAAATAATTAAATTTACCTGTTGCTGTCAATGAGTTACAAACCCAAGCTCAAATGTCATTCAACAGAAAGCTAATATGTATTCGTAGATGGTGCAGAGGTATTTATAACCACAAGGTTGCCTGTTCGACCCGGTGCACCTCGTTTGGAGTAGTGAGCTGCTATTATTATTACTACTATAATATAATAAAAAACATACATTTGATTTGAGTCTGGCTACTTGTAAAAGTTAGCTCTTTTTTTTATTGTTCAGTTTTATTCTCTCAGTGACATTCATGTGGTACAACGAACTTGCCTCTGCTTGTCTGAGTTGATGCAGTTAATCTCCATTGTTTTCACAAAACCAGTGATGACCACAGTTGATACTGTGGTTGATGCTTGCTTAGAACTATTTGTTGTACCGGCAATCAAAGATACGATGTCCCATGACCGCTATCAGACTGGACAAAGGCAGGACCGTAACAATAGACAGCTTCTTCACAGCGCTTTCACTGGCTAATAGAATGCTGTACTGCAACGCAACTCTGCTTGGCATCATAAGTAAAATGGGACTTCCACCTGCTGCTAAAATCACTTTTGTCAAGCAATTTGCCACGCTAGTGTTTAGATCTAGCAGTGCCAGAATTGAGCTCCGAAAAGGGGGAGGATGGGACTGCTTGTGCTGATTGACACATTTACAAAACAAGAGACGCTGATGGAGAGGTGTGAAGGAATTTAAGGTGTGTCAGGATTAAGACACCCCAATAAGTACAAGTCATTGCCAATATATTAACAACCCAATTGTGCTTCACTCACTCAGAATATGGAACCATTGTTGGAAGTATTTTAAGATAGAGAAGCTTTTATCTGTGGCACCTCTGCACGAGAACTACCTTTTTCCACCCTCTCAAACATACACAGTTTTTAATGTCTGTAAAATATTTGGGATTAAATCACTTAGAGATCTGTATTTAGACAATGTCTTTGTATCCTACGAACAATTACACTCCAAATTTAACTTTCTAGCAACACATTTCTTTCACTATCGTCAAATTAGAAACTTTGTTAAACAAAAAATTTTCCTCACCTCCCACGTACCTCTATTCCGTAAAAAAAATATTGGTCAGCCTTGAGGACTCAGACAGAATCTCCATAATATATAAAAACATTTTACAGTCCCTACCTTTCAAAGATCCAAGAGTACTGTTGGAAAAGGATCTTTCACTCAACATTTCAAAAAGGGAGTGGAAGGCAGCAATGCAGAGAATTCACTCGTTATTAACTGTCTTATGTTATTAATTTTTATCATTTAAATGATAAAAGATTTTTTTTCTTTTTGCTTATGTCCCTCTTCTTTTTATCTTACTTTTGGGTGGAATTGAATCATTTTTTTCCTTTTTGTTTTGTAGTTATGTTAAAGTAAATGATTGTATCTGATATGTAATTAAATGTCTGATTGGGTAGAATGCCATTGTAATGTTCTGGTTTTCAAAAATAAAACATTAAAAATAACATGGATGCACTATTTTAAACGGTGCTAATTAATATTCAACATTTTTGGCTTAAAAATGAATGTATTCAGTAAATTTTAAGGTTTTTATTTTGACAATTGCACCTTGGTACCCATAAGCTCCATTAAAAAATGCAAGAGATGGCCAGCTATTTCTAAAATAAGCTTCACTTTAGAATGCAGTTTCATGTGGCCTATTAATATATACCACGATAACGAAGAAATAACTTAGACTTGAAAAATGTAAACATAAATAAATATGAGGAAAGCAAGATTTGGAAAATTACAGTATTGCTAAAGTAGTTTGTGACATTTGAAATTTGAATTTTACCTGGCCATTAAATATCACTCTTTGATAAGGGTCTTCTCCACACATTGAAACAAACTACAATTTCACAGACACAAATATTACAAACCTGAACACTAGCTGACAAACTTTATTTTAAAAGTGTGCTGGTACAAGAGCACCTTTATTTAGTTTGTGTAAGTTAAAATACTCTAAATAATATTGATGATATAATTTTTAGTTTATAGTAATGAGTTTTCAATCAGTATTTAATTTGTATATACTGAACATAACATGTTCCTAAATATTACTAAATAAATGTGTGCATGGTCAGGTGAAGCAGGTAGTCCATGATGATTGTGCCATTCTTTATAAAAATCTTTGTTAAAATCTTCCTCAAGCCAATAAACCTCCCCAATTTGTTGTCACCGTGGGACAAATGAAGTTCAGGCACTGTGGGTGCTAATGACACTGCTGCATTGTTTTGAGTACTTCAGCTTTAGTTAGCTATCATATCAACACTATTACGTAAATAAGCTTTACATTTGTATTGATAGTAGAATTGTAGTACAATTAATGATAAAGGCATTTAGGAGTCAAATGTGCCTGCTTTCCATTTTTGTTTATGTTCATCATGGCTTCTAAAAGGAAAACCCACCCAAGATCTGGACAATATGCAATAACTGGCTTATGAAAAAGAACAACAATGGGTTCATTTAGCATGTTTATTTCTGCCGGTCATG
The DNA here is from genome assembly GCF_900747795.2 of Erpetoichthys calabaricus. Taxonomy (NCBI): domain Eukaryota; kingdom Metazoa; phylum Chordata; class Cladistia; order Polypteriformes; family Polypteridae; genus Erpetoichthys; species Erpetoichthys calabaricus. Next base: position 161,232,766 of record NC_041401.2, on the reverse strand, counting down.
TTCTCACTTGACATCTCTTTGCTTTGTACTCTGTGGAATTTTAGGCTTTGAAGCTACATACTATATGTAAGCTTATGTGTAACCTTTCAAGTATTGGGACTCCCATTTTTGTGTATTTATGTATTTATTTGCATAAAATTCTTTTTACCTATCTCATTGTATTATAATTGTTAAAATCGATGGTTACACTTTGTTAATGGTTATTGTGAGAAACAATAGTATTGTATAACAATAGTAATATTATAACAATCAACTATAAATTGTAATTTCTATAAAGTGAGCATATGTCTACTCAAGCAGCTGTAGTAGGTTTGTTACCTCATTCTTCAACCTCGGCAGTAGGATAAGCAGACACTGATGCCAAGTTAGTATCATAGGTTCTACTCAGAGAGAGCAGCTACAGATAAATAAATAATTGTTTTCACTAATCATTTTTAATGTAACATACTGAATATTAAAGATTTACTTTACTAAAACTAAGCTGTGCTAAAGCAATAATGTCTGTTTGTGGCTGATATACAATGGTACTGCCAGTTTTTGCCACACAGGTTGATAGAACAACAAACAAATATTAATATGAATTTTCTAATGATGCAACAAAAATGAAAAGGATTTCAGTTTGCACTCCTGTATAGATAAACGTAAGGGCACCAACTCCTCCAAACAAAAACCCTTGGCTGACTACTTTTCTGATACAGCTGACTGCTTTAAAACTTGCACAACTCCCTGCTACATGCATCCAAATTCTTGTGTAAAATTTTACCATTATTAAACAAAGCTTGCAATAGATAAAGAAAACAACAGTTGAGAAAACAAGAAGAAAAAAAAAACATTGAAGTGTACTGCATTTGACATTGTTAGTGTGTTCTTTGCCTCCCACACAACATAGTATGTTCAAGACATTCAAATGAAACCATGAAAAAATGGTAAAAAAAAAAATAAAACGTTCTCTTTGTGTTCTTAGATAACTAAAATGTTTTATTGCTATGTCACTTTACACAATTTTTTGTGCGATTTTTCAGTCATAGCCTTCATTATAATAATCTTGGCAAGCGATAGGCAGTTGGCGGCGCATTTGCATGAAGCCTGTTGCCTAATGAGACATACCCAGCAACTCGCTCCAATAAAATCAATCAGATTTAATTTTGTCTTTAACTGTGAGGTTGAGCTCTGTGTGCATGAAAGCTGAACACTTATAAATGCTTCATCCGGAAGTACAATGCATAGAATGTAGCATTAAGGAATAAGGAGCATCAGTGATTTAAACTTCACAGATAGAAAAGTAGCATATCTGTCTGTCTTATGTTTTACTTGCCATTATAATGAATTTGAAGTTTTCCACCTTGGTGAACACAGTTAGCTAATTATCAGTTTTACCTTTGGTGATGCTGGTCATTAATTAAAACAGTCAGTAAGAAGCCCCTCAAGGAATGTGAAGTTAAATGTGAGATGAGTGAGGGATCTATGTTTCCCTTTCCATCCGAGGCTTCATAAATATGAAGAAATCTATGCAATTTATGAACACGGTTCATACATCAGCAAAGGTCTTCAATAACTGTCACTTTGTCTTTTGGGATTCAGACATGGTGAATGACTTAGTTTCAAAAATAAACCAGACATGCTTGTAGAAATATGTACAGTATGTATGTATATATATATATATATATATATATATATATATATATATATATATATATATATATATATATATATATATATATATATATATATATATATATATATATATATATAGACAAAAGACAATAACAAACAACACACAACATAAAATTACAACAGCTTAGTTTATTTTTTCTCTTCTGTATAAAAATGCACATGACTTTTGCATTCTGTTTCTTAGCTTAGGTAGATCTATTTCTCATTTATAGAAGAAAGACACATTGCTTTTTAAATCCGATCTTTCAATTCTTATAATAAGATGGATAAGTTCTTCATAAAGTGTCATGGACAAGATGCTAGCTGGATGAAAGGACCAGGGTAGAGAGCGTGTTAAGGGCATTATCTCCCCCGGGACGCTATAGGGCAGCCCACCAGTGTTGCTGGGGCACCACATATTCCCATAGGGCACTCTGGGAGTTGGAGTTTGCTGTAGCCCTGTTGGGTTCTGTGGGTGCGACAGTGGGGAGCTTTGGAGGTTTGCAGAGCTGGAGAGCCTTATTATGTCGGGCCTTCGCCACGCCTGGAGTACTTCTGGAAAATGCAAATGGGCCACCTGATTTGCTCCCGGGTGTAGCTTAAAAGGAGCCAGCTGCCACTACACAGATGGCCAGAGTCGGTAGGAAGAGGACGACACTTGCCAGAGGAGGAGAGGAGGTGACCGAGTGAGAGCCGAGAAGAAGGCAAAGAAAATACTGTGTTGATTTGTACTCTATTGTACTGGGCTGCTGTAGAAATGAAAGGGAAGCACTTCCCACTAAAATAAACGTGTGTTGTGCTGGAACTTGTGCCCAGTGTCTGTCTGTGTCAGGTTAGGGCAGCTGGTGTGCCCCCTGCAGGCCACACTAGCTATAAAGTTTCTTTTGTTTTATACTGTGTCATTCATTTGCTTACAGCAGCCTCTGCCTTGGGTTACCTCCAACCCCCCCGCCCCCCCCCCCCCCCCCTCTCTCTTTCTCTCTCTCTCTCTCTCTCTCTCTCTCTCTCTCTCTCTCTGAGTGTGCATGAATGTCAGATTCTGTTCTGTACTACACTCATACTGGATTTAGGATGAGAAACAGTTAATAGCTAGAACTTGTAATTCGCAAGGTTTTTACGTTACAGTGACACCAATAGCATAATCCATTAGCTGCTTTTATCATATCTATTAAATTGCAATTAATAGTTCTCTAACTCAATTCTTTGGAGAAAGCGAACAAGGAACGTGAAGAATCTTCAGCATGCCTTCTTTCTTTGTTTAGGAGCTTTTGTCTCCTTTTTTGCCTTTGATTACACCTTCTGGTTGAGGGTGGTAGTGTAGTTTCTCTTTGAGGGGTTTACACACACAGTGTTCTTGGATGCTAACAAAGTTAGGCCAGCTGGGTCAGTTGGTGATCAGTCAACCACCACTGTTAGAAAGATTAACTCATGATTTCTTTAGTCTCTCTGTCTTACTTGTGCGCTAATAGCAACCTTGTTCAAACTTCTGTACAGAACAGTGTGCCACCCTAATGAATTATTATTATTAAGTCCAGGATAATTATCCTCTGAAGTTAAGGGATTGCTTCAGCCTCTTGCAGCTACACTCCATCAGTTACGGGCTCGTACCATGGACAGCCAAAGTTGGCCAGGGGGAGTTGTAGCTTGATGAGAAGAGCAGTTAGTCAGGGTGGTGTTGATGTTTTTAAGGGATGGAGTAGAAATCTTGTAATTGGCTTCTAGGGTACACATAAGCCCATCCTCTTGGTTGACCACTGATGCTCACCATAGCTATTGACCCTTCAATGCAGAACCAACTCCATCTGGCTGTCACTAGAAGGAGTGAACATGACGGCTCTAGAAGAAGATACGCATTCAGTTGGTAAAGTAGACATGCCTAGTGATTTTCAGTTATTTAAATTGACATGACTGCAGTTGGTAAATCTGACATAACCCATAACTAGAAGTTGCATAATGCGATACTGACTTGAGTAAAAATGCAACATTAAATTGTCTGCTGTGGAAACTTTTACTACAGGTATTTAAAATGTTCAATTATAGTAGTATTGTTACATAGATTTGCATATAAAAAATAACCTTAATTTTCCTTAGAGCCAATAAATATATTTTGAGAGTTTGCAGTTGATTGCAGATTTTGCTCTTGAAAATGGAAAAGGTCTTTTCAGAGTAGGCTCAAAAGTAGCCCCACAAACTTACACCTCTGCTTTTGGATGATTTTGTAATTTTATTACTTAACTATTAAAATCTAGTATGCAACTTTGGAAACATAAGTTGAGCAACAAAAAAATCACTTGTACTTTTTCAATTTCAACACCCTAATCAATGAATCTGGTAAACATAATCAAGTAAACCTTCATCCCCTAAAGTGATAACAAAAGAAGAATTTTTGAGTGGGCTAAGTGGTTAGTTATTCTCCAGCTGCAGGCCAGGGATTCATATTTGTACCTGAAATTTTTGAAAGAGGCTTGTTAACTTACTAAAAATAGTACACAAACACTCAAGAATAGACGTACGTGCATAACTTTGAAAGTGAAACATGCCTGCCGCATGTGATTTAAGATCAGGCTTGTTTGTTTCTTCCATGCCCATTTTAGAGACTTCCCATAGGATTTAGTTCATGATCCCCCACTAAAGTCAGATGAAGGGAATGGGCTGCAAACACTATGGAAGTTATTGCTCAGCTCATGTTTGCATTTGTAGGTGAGCTCAAAAGGTGTTTCCCTTAACAAGCACATGTTAATTATCTGAATGAGATCATTTGAAAAATTTGCTGTTGGCAAAGCTCACCTTCCCTGGCTAGGTTTCTAAAAACAGAATTCCTCGGAAGCATGTAAGCAATCCTCATTGGAATGCTTTGTACTGGTGCTGGTATCTGTGGTTTGTAGAAATATGGTATTGTATTGTGGGGTTTTAGTGTTTGAAGCTACATATTGTTACAGTGGCCGTAGTTGTACTGGCTGTTAATTGGTCTTTCTAACAGACATTCTTTTTTTTCCTGTCGTTAACCTGAAACACCTTTCACCAAATGTTTCTGTGCTATATCATGGTTCATACTTAATATTTAAAGCACTTGTGCCAGCACTTGAAAAATAAATGTGTTTTTCTAATGACTCTTTCAAGCCAAACAAAGCAAATAATATAGATTTGTGTCTAATGATGCATTGAATTACACATGGACTCAAAGATGGATAGCCTGTCTAAAAGATGAGACAAGGTAGATAGGCATGCTGCAGTTTAAAAAATAAATTTAAAAAAAGGGTGTCATGTTCCCCTCTGTCAGACAGTAAATGGTTTTGGCTGACCTATATTGGATGTGAAATTGCACTTAGTCATCACTTGCAGTGTCATACATTTGCAAAGATTCCCCAGTGTGTATTTGTGCATGTGCTCAGTTTTTGAAGACTGGCAAATTTAGTGTTTATGGCCATCACAATACAAATGTTTACTTGAGGTACTTGAAACTGTTCTACTGTGAATAGCTTGATAGCACATTTTATTAGTTGGTATTCACAAGATGTATTGTAAACTACATGCTATTCAATTAAGTAAAATAATAAAATAATAGCCAAGCAAACAAATTAAATAAGTAAACAAAGTAAGAGTTTTATTTTTTCCAGAAACTACTATCATTTGTGCTTGATATTGGTTGTCTGTTGGGTGATAGAACACTCCCCATATATTTTAAGATTTTTGTTAAATATAGTACAGTGTAGAATTGTCCCTTCATCTTCCTTCTTCTCTGTTCTGTGAAATCTTTTTTAATTAATGAGAGCATTTGTTGTTTTCTTCAATATGCGCTATACAACCTGCCACAAAAAGACAAAACACATTTACCTGTGTGTCACTGCTGAAAATGGGTTTCTTCCCATCTTTCCACATAGTCTAAGGAATCTTCGTGTTCTACCTAGGTATTATTGCAATTTTACCTTTGTACACTAAACAATAAATCAGGTACATGCCTTATAATGTCCACAAAGACCTTCACGTTTAGTGATTTTTTTTTTTTTGTATGCAAGGCCACATTTTATAAAGTCTATAATAGTTACAGTTTTCTACCGTTACTGTTAAATTTTCACTAAACTCAGAAATGCATGCGACACCTCAGGAACCCACTCATGTAAACCCAGCAGTGAGTAAACTAGTGTGTAAACTATTTCAAAGTGGCCTATGGGATTTACACAACAGACTGCACTAAGACCAACAAAACTATTATAATAAGATTTTAAACAGATGCTTAAACAATATATGAATCCAAAGAGAACAATGTACAAATCATAATTGATCTACAGGGCATGAACATTGCAGTCTGGATAAAAAAACTACTCTGCTGTAAGATGAATTGTGCAGCATATATGCAAGAACAAAAATCTAACATACTGTACTGTAGAGTAAAAATCCAAAGTTCTGTCAAATACTGCACAGGAAAAAAAACACAATATTTGTGAACAAGTCCTTTCAAATATTGCACAAAGATACAAAAAAAAAACAAACCTATAACATATTTAAACAAATTACTAACTTCACGTTCTGTCCAATATTGCATAACAATATCAGAAAAAATAAAACAGCTATGAAATTATACTGAGGAAACTTCATGTTGTGTGACAGAAACACCAGTCTGTCCTCAGGATTTGGCTTTAGAGCAGCACAGTTACCTGTTAAACATTTCCTCCAGTGCTGTAAGCCCTCTCCAAAGGGATGCTTGAGGCTTGGATGCTCAGGTACTTTTTTTCAAGTTTCCCCAATTTAAGGAAATGTACTTCTTGTGTTTTCCACTACTTAAGTGGATTTACATCACTGTCCACCTCAGGTAAAATCAAATAGCTCTTCATCTCTTTTTTAATGTCAGTGTGCAGAGATTCGCCTTCTCTGAATTCCTGTTTTTTGAAATAGCAGCCAAAACACTTCTTTTTTTTTTGCTCCCTCCCTTGTGTCTTCTGCATCTATAGGGGCAGGATGGAGCTGGACAAGGAGGCGGGGATCTGTGCGAGTGTTTTAAATAATGGAAGAAAATAATGTGCTTTGGAATTGAGAACCCCCAAACAAGATGGCTTGCAAAATAAAGTGCACCCAATACAGGAATACAGAAATAAAAATAGTCCATACAAGCGGATAATGTAATTTGGTTCAAACAAATTAATAATTCGTGCAAACTGATCAGTTTCATTTAAATTGCATTTTACAGAGGAACCCAAATTTCTCACTAGTGGCAATATGAAGCCTATATCCAAAACAAGGAAGCCTCTTCCAGATGTTAATCTGTAGTACACTGACAAAGTTAGCCCCGCTGTCTGTTATCATGTAAATCATGCAGTCTTTTCACAGCAACCATAATGCCAACGTTATCTTTAAGACCTTGCACAATGATGTTGCCAGTGTGGTCTTCTAGGAAGTTGGATATTTGCAAACAGTAGCTTTGCAGTTGCCAGGTTTCATTGACCGTCAAGGAGAGGCATGGCTCTGATGTTCGGCTTGACCATCAATCTATTGTGGAAAATGTGAAACCTTCCGCAGTTTGTGTGGCAGAGTTTGGAGACATGAATCATACAATTCAGGAAGAGCTCTTTGACTGAAATATTTTCGGCCAGACAGTATGTATCTTGGGTCTAAAGTATTAAAAAGTTTTTTGAAACAATCCCTTTCTACAGATTGAATTGGCGCCATATCTTTTGTGATGTATATGGTGATGGAGTTTATGTTATGCCATCTGTTGCTTCTGTTGTCATATACTACTTTTATGCAGAATGATTCCACAAAAGTTTGCTTAGTCTACATTGAGTGATTTTAGACCTTTTGTGGACAGCAGACTCCTGAAACTTTTTGTGTTCTGTGCAGTGGTTAGTTCTCAGATGATGAAACAAGTTATTTGTCAAGCTATCTTTAATGGCAACCAATTTCTGACATAGTTTGCAGATTGCTATCTTTTGAGCAACATCAGTCTTTTCAAAGCCATACTACCTCCGTGTGAGTGAGAATGATCCACGCCTTAGATTTAAATCTAACAACGTAGAATCTGAGGCTGTTTTATCCACTGGCACTGTTTGTTCACCTACTTTTAAGCAGCCATGCTAACTTAACTTGTGGTGCACTGACCATGCACATCTATTGCTTTGCGCATGCGCAGTAGTCTATCCTGTTACGTTACATGGAACAGTGAATGTGTGGACTTTCAAGGTGTATTTTTGATTTTTTTTTTTTTTTTTGCAAAGTGAGTGACATACTCGATAATTTCAACTTACACATCATTAAATCAACAATTAAGATATTGTCGTAGGTGATACATATCGCACACTATTAGTCCAAAATAACATTATTTATTGTGACATATTAAACAGAATTTGATCATTTAGTTCCCTGGCAGCTTGGGAAAAATTTCAAAGAAAAATTGTGGATGTTGTAAAATGTTGTATTTAAAAGTTTACTTTATAATGAATGAACCTTGCATTAACACTAGAATCCCTGAAGCCTATGAAACAAGTCGTAATGCCGGGCCATCTTAAATTCCCTTGCACCTTCTCATCAGCGTGGAATATAAAATTAACATTTTCGCAAAGGTATAATGAAACAAGTGTGCATTTATACAAGAATAAAACTGAATTAAAAATAATTCAAGTAACGACAAGATACCAAGAAGACATGATTCACCAGCATTTGTGTGTCTGCTTTTATACCTTCAACGATATCTTTCAGACAGTACCATTAATTTCCACCAGCTGTTACAGACTCAAATCAAATGTATGTTTTTATTCTATAATAGTAATAATAATAGCAGCTCACTACTCAAAACGGTAAATCCAGGAAGAACCAAGGATCGAATCCACAACCTCTTTACTATGAGACAGCAGTCCTTACCTCTTCACCAGCAGGGCAGAAATGTCTGCCTCGTACCCTAACCCAATTTATTTTTTGAATAAAAGCGCACTTGTTTTGTTAATAGTTTTTGTGAAAAGGTATTAAAGTGTTTATTTGATATTTGGACTTCAGTCTTCACGCATTATACACTTCACGTCAACATTTTGTCATTCGTACTTTAACATGAAAAAAATTTCAGTTTTAGTAATGTGTTCAACATTTATGCCTTGCATTTCCTGTCGTCCTACATTTACCCAGATTGTTGTAGACATAGAACACACATAAAATGTATGTAATCCAAATAACAATGTTATTTACCCTGTACAATTCCAGACACCTCACACCCATATAAACAGACTTGTGCTGGGAGAACTTTGTGTCCGGCTTCAGCTGCATCGGTGAGGGGATGGGAAAGCAGGCTGCTTGCTGCTTGTGCTGATTGACACATTTGCAAGACAAAGGTCTGATGAGGAGGTGTGAGGGAATTTGAGGTGGCCCGGCATTACAATTTTTTTGTAAGCTTCAGGGATTCTAATGTTAACCTTCCTAACCAAGCTGGATTTCTTACTGCTAAATACAGTAGGTAAGCAAAGTATATAGTGAGTATACAAAGAGATGAGGCCATACACCAGAGAAACAACTGTCTTTAGGATATACTTTTGCACTTTGTTTTTCCTCCTTTTGATATGTTGATTCACACGAATATATACAAATCAAGTAAAGTTAATCCAACTTGTTTAAAAGTTACCAAGGCTATCTGTCTCATTGTTATCAAGAAAAATGTTCAATTTATTCTACTTTTTGGATGAAATTAGGGCTTTAATGTTAGTATTTTGAGGATTTCACACAATGTTAGTTATTCGCATACCACACCTAGATTTTGTAATGTCTTTATTTCCCACACCTATTATTGACAAGTAATATCTGTCAGGTTCTAAGCATGTTTAACATCTGTAGCATGCTAGTATTTATATTTAGGCTAATTTATTGAAACTTTCTTTTCATTGTTTACATTTTGTTATCATTGGGAATATCCCTGGCTTTAATGTAAGTTGCATCTGTTACCTGGGACATGCTGTTTTTTGTTTTTGTTTTTTTTTTTTTACCAGGTGCATGTCCATCTCGCAAGGGCATTTGACATTCGGTTTAAGAGTTAGCTTCATGTTTGCAGCTCACCCTAACTTTGTTAAAATGGTAGGCTACATACATTACGAAGATATTTTCTTGCACTCAAATATAAAATTTCAAGAAATCGATTTAAAGCTGTTTCATATATATGCATAGTTTTTTCTGAATATGATATAACCAACAATAATTAATATTTGGTTTCTGACCTTTGCATAAATCTTGATAAGGAATTTGCTTTGTGATCTATTGTAAAAGTCTGCCATTCATAGACAGAGTAAGCAATTGTGTTAGATGTCTCTGTTTTCTTGGTTCAAAACATTCTCAAATAGCTGCTAATTGATAGTCTGTTTGCATCGGTCCGCTTTTAATCATTGGTTTCCCTGTGTGTTTTTCACATGGTTGTTTTGTTTAGAAAAGTACTGTATTTGGTGCTTTGATTATTTTCATATAAAGTTGGTCAAAATGAACTGATTGTTGAGAAGAGAATCAAAGATAAAGACCAGTGTTAAAAATGCATATACTTGTTTATAAAGAAGCTGCAGTGTTGAAAAAATACAGTCATGTACATATTTCAGCAACAGAGGCAAGGTTAAGGGAAAAACGTGAGACATAAGAATGATATGCCATTGGAGGTCAGCAATAAGGTAATCCTACAGTTACAAAAATGTAAAGCATAGTTCTTCAGTTATTCAGTTTAATTCCCTCCTTGGTTCATTGTATAGTTGCTGATATCTCCCAGGGTAGTACACTTTTAGGGTTAGATAGTACCATTTTTTAGAAAAAGTTTTCAAGTCCTGTTTTTTGCATGATAATGTGACAGTATTTGTAGGCATTCAATTAACTTCATTTAAGCTTTCCTTTCTCTAATTGCTGGTGCTTTGAATTAGCTGTAGGCTAATCAAGAGATTTTTCTATAAAAATGCACTAAAAGTGCTATATTGCTTTGAAGTACTGTAAATGGCTTGTGCATTGGAATCTAAGGAAAGGGTGAGGTAGAAATTACAATAGAATTATTCATGCTGCATTACTGTGTGGTTTTTAAAAAAATTTTCAACTACAGTAATCCCTCACTTATCGCGGGAGATAGGTTCCAAGGCCGACCGCGATAACTGACTTTCCGCGAAGTAGGGACACCATATTTATTTAATTTTTTAACGTGTATTTGGACGTTTTTAAACCCTCCCTGTATTGTTTACAACCCACCCGTTACTCTATTAATAACAGGGACAACTGCTAAGCAATATGAAATCGGTAGATAAGTTTACACTTACTGTATAGCGAAGTACACGTAGCTATATATGATGTGATGATGGTGATGAATATGCTGCGCAGTAAAAATGATGACGATGAAGGTGATAATCCCCTGAATGCAGTAGCAAGAGCACGTTAATGCTGAATGAGTGAGATGAGACTTCCTGGTTAATGCAGCACTCCGTCGCTGAGCCAATCAGCAGCACACAGGAACTTAACTGCGTGCTCTGATTGGGTAGCTTCTCAGCCATCCGCCAATAGCATCTCTTGTATGAAATCAACTGGGCAAACCAACTGAGGAAGCAAATACCAGAAGTAAAAAGACCCATTGTCCGCAGAAACCCGCGAAGCAGCGAAAAATCCACGTTATATATTTAGATATGCTTACATATAAAATCCGCAAAGTCTTGAATCCGCGAAAAGTGAACCGCAAAGTAGCGAGGGATTACTGTATTCATCTAAAACTAGCTAGCTTGACATCCACCAATCTAGCTTTCCATCCAGCCATCTATCCATCAGATTTAAATTTTTACAGCCAATTTATTTTTTTGTATAAATTAAATTGCAATAGAAATCTTTCCACAAACAAGGCATAAATACAAATTTTTATTTTATGTTCACAAAAGGTATACCCACAAAAAAGCCATACAGATTTTTAATTGAATGACATTTATTAACTTGTTGAAATACTGTAAGTAGGAGGTCAGAACAGTGATGTTTGCTTTGCATTACAAGTTAAAATTTTTGTAAAGGGGTGAGAATTGTGGGAATGAATTTGCTTTAAGTATGTGTGTGGGGTGGGTATCATATTATGTGAAAGCAGTGTCAGATTTACATCTCAGAACAACTCGCAACAAGTTTGAAATGGAAATCATGTCACATTTAAGGACCACAATTGCTAAAACCATAAAATTCTTCAGTCCCTGGAGTGTTTGCCTTAAATGAATCATAGTATACAGCTAAATACAAAATTGTTTCAGAGTTTTCATACTGATTCATACAGAATCAGCACAAAATGGTTTTGACAGAAATCAATGTGAAAAAACACCAGAGTTAGAATAGTTCTGCAAGTTTACAAACATACACCAGTGTGTCCCCATCCACAGTTCAGAGTAATTTAATAAATTAATACAATTCCAATTCAAGATTGGATGCCACACCGTATCTTTAGTTCCCTCAGAGTGGGCACCTGTGGATTACTGGATGGGTGATCGAGAGGACTGGGCGATCTATCCCGTAATTTTAGTTGCAGAGGAAACACTATTAATTCAGGGGTTGAATCAGAAGGTCCATGAAGCACTTTTATTGTTAGAAACTGTGCTTTTATTTTATTAGACAGAACTGAGAAAAGTACTGACTATCCATATTACTAACCGAGAATAAACCGGATATGGACGCAGGTACACGGTGATGGGACCATGAGACGTACTGCGCCTGCGCGCGTCCCATAAACCGTAAGCGAAGTCTTATCCACCGCGAACGAAGGAGTCATGGCCCAAAAACGAAAGCGCTCAACTAACGTGAATGAGAAATGAAGCAACAACGCGCCCATAGCTAACGACTAATGACACAGCCACACAAAAAAGAGGATTCTGCGCTGCACCCCAGAGTCAAACGGAAGAGGCTACGGAGGCCCCACAGGTCCACAAAGATAGTACGGAAGGAGCGGGAAAGTACGAAAGGCGCAGGCGTCCAAAACGCGCTTCTGAATAGGACATGAAGCAACAACGCGCCACGAACTCTCCATATTAAACGTACGGCATCCTCACACGTCCAAACCATATAGCATATGTGAATCACATTACAGTGATGCATTATTAACGGTACAACCACAGAAAACGCTCAGTATTAACAGTAAGTGCAATTATCCATATTACTAACGGTAGGCAACGGATAACTAATGAAGTCACGGTCACGGCTCCAAAACGATCCAGCTCAACTAACGGATGCTACAAAAGCGAGCCCGCATGGATAAAAACAACAGACGTAGGCGCCTACAATACGCGTCTGAAACCACGGAAGCAAAACTGTCTCAGCTCCAAAACCAAACAGCTCCGCATGAACAAATACAATGTACATAGACGCCTACAACGCACGTCAGAAACTGCGGAAGCAAAGCAGGCACGGGTTCAAAACGAAAGACCACAACTGATGCAGACACCTACAGCGTGCGTCTGAAATGACGCAAACAATGCAGGCACATATCGCATACATTCATCAATGTATTTCGGGTTACGCCGACAATAATCTCTTTCAAATCTGTTTCGGGTTACCCAAGACCAGGGGTTGGCGAGCGAAGCGAGCAGAGGTCGGAGCCCCCTAGTAGTTTACATATTCTAAGCCTTTGTTTCAGTATACCATACATTTTTCACATTTTTAAGGACTGTGTTAGAATTTACCATGGTCTGATTACTATTCTTCAAAAGATAAATCTGCTTATTTCTCTTACACTAGCATTGAAGTAACAGCTGCCAAGATTTTGCCTTCTCAGTGTTGTGCTTTAATCATTGACTGAATGTATGTGGTTGTTTATCATGAAAACATAGAATTTGCTTAAGAAATTGCTTTGCACATTGTAGTCCATCCTCCGCTTAGTAAACTTTACTTTTCAGGAATTAGAAACCATATGGAACATTCTGAGTTCTTCTGTAGATTCCATGGTTTTTGTTAATTTTTTTACCCCACTAGTGGCAAGAGATGAACTTGTATTGCTTGATAGGTTTTTATTAGCATCATTTTGACATAATGCCGAGGAACAATAAAGTAACAGTATACTTGCACAATATAAGCCATGTACTTCTGTCCCAGCACCTAGTATGAAGAACCTTGGTTCTGGACTAATGGTGGGTTCACTGTAAATAGAAAACCTTGAAGTACACATTCTACAGTGCTTAGAATATTGTGCTTGTACGCTATTTATAAATCTCTAATAATACTTTTCTCAGTAGCCCTTCCATATAGCTTAGCTATAAACTGCTTTTCTTCTGTTAAGTAATACGTTTACCAAAATGAGATTAACTGAAGTGTAAAAACCCAGAATAAAGCATAAGACCACTGAATGTGTACATTCATTATTCTTCATTATTGCTTTAAATATATCAGATTTTAAAAATTTGTGCTTTTATATTTTCTGTAGTTTTTTATCTCTTATGAAATGAATTATTCTTCTTTCAATTATTGGAACTCTCAACAAAATTTAGTTTGCTATTTCCACATTATGTGTGATTATAAACCCATGCAGAAGTGATGATGTAAAAATATATATATATTTGGCACAAAGAAAAAAAAGTTTCAGGTACAGGCCTTTATTTCATAACCAAATTTGGTCTCTTGTTATTTGCTGAATGATATTTCTTTTCTTTTACAGAATTCCATCCGGCACAATCTGTCACTGAATAAGTGTTTTCTCAAAGTGCCTCGCTCTAAAGATGACCCAGGAAAGGTAAGCAGTATGATGGATGGCATTACTGGGTAAAGAAGTGATGACAGACCTGGGTTGTGCCTCCAGTGGGATTATAACATAAGGGACTCTTTAGATCGTGGATGTGGCATTTCTTAATTCATACCAGTCTCATGTTATGAGTTCCTTTGTTGCGTGGTTTGAAAGAGAAGATATTAGTATGTTTGCTATATTTTGCTTTAGCTAAGAGCAAGAAATGGGCAGAGAATTTCATGCAAGAAGATGTAAAATGTTTGCAGAAATATCTCTTAAAGATGCATTAGCACTGTACACCTCAGAATGATGAAAACAGCATGCATGATAGTTTGATAAGGAATTTGCCATGGGGAATTCGACAACACAGAAGTAAATAATGAACACACTTGAAAACATCTAGAGAGAATGTCTTGTAAAAGGAAAGGCCCCCCCTAAAACTTTCAGACAATTAAAGAAAGACCTTGCTGAAGTGTAGACTTCAAGTCCTTATAGAAGTGCGTTGTGGCCTGCAGAGTGCAACTTCAGTCCTGCTTGTGTGCGATAGTGAGGCAAGATGTTCTGTTATTTGTAGAAAATTGTACTCAGCTGTCAATGAGCTGAAACTTAATAACCTAAGCAAAAAATCCTCAGTGTAGCTTTGATCTTATTTTGATATTCGGTTAGCACATTGCTTTTGGCGCCTTAGCACTGTTAATGAGCATGCTAGACTTGTGACTGTGACACAACAAATGAGTGAAAGCTGGAAAAAAAAAACTGCAGATGATATTCTACTTTGTGTTGGGAAAAGCCGTTCAGGTCCTCGTCCTGCCATTACTTGAGTATTTCTGGAATTACCTTGGCTCAGTTTGCTAGCATGACTGAGCTTGTTTATCTCAAGCTGGGTTTACCTTTTATTCTCCTCCAAAACTAATGAGTTATTTTTAGCCTTAGTGAAAGAGAGCTGAAAACTTGACTTGTGGTCCCAATTACAGGTGTTATACTCCCTCGTGTCTCTCCTAGTTCTTAAGTAGGCCTGGGGTGGTTCATAGGTAGAGTTTAGTGTCTTTTCCTAGTGAATACAAGAACTGCACTATATTTCTCTAACACTTAGTGTAAGATGCACTCATTTCTTTGCTTTCTGTTGTCTGTGCTGGTATAACTAGTGATTTATTCAGTCGTTACTTAACTATGACAGTTTTCTATTTTTTTTATTGCATCTGTCTTGCTTCTGATTCTGCTTAAATAATAATAATAATTTCCCAGTCAGATTGGAAAGTGGCACCATTTCATATACTTTATTGCCACCTCTGATCTGTTTTTGATATAATCCTTGATTATGGGACAATCTTATTTGAATTTCCTTACTGCAGAGTACAGCATGCTTTAGTTGTAGCCTGATTTGAGTGATTACCTGACTTATTGTGAAAAAGTGGAATGGACAAACAAGTGTTGGATTAAAGCAAGTTGTCTATTTTTGTTGACTACAGGGGTCATACTGGGCAATTGACACAAACCCAAAGGAGGACACGCTGCCCACACGGTCAAAGAAGAGGCCACGGTCTGGAGAGCGAGTAAGCTTTTACCTTCTAAGCATCTTTTCCAAATCTCTTTAAATTTAAGATCTTCCATCCAGATGAAATGTCTTTGTGACTTTGAACCTCCTGTGTCAGCTGGGCATTAGTAAATCACTCTATAGCACACACAATTTCCACAGTGAAAACTTGTATATTTCATTGTAAATATGAATTACTATTTGTGAAAAATGATGGTTATGCCGCAGATACTGAATTGTTTGAATATTTCTCCTTAATTATTTGGACAGACATGTAATTACACAATGGTGGCTCTTTGTTTTATCAATTAGATGTGATAAATTGTAAAAATCAGAGTGGTTTTCTTAAGTATTATTTTCCTAGTTGCTTTTTCATTCTTTCACCTACTTATTCTGTTCCTTTATTCATCCATCCATGTATCCATTTACTGAACCTATATAATTTTAATGGTTTCTGCCACAGACTCCCAACTATTAAATTCTGAAATCAAGTAGTCTAGTAGTAAAAGCGAATACTTGCCTCAGTAAATTCTGTTAGCACATTGTGTCATCATTGGATCCAATAATCTGCTTCACATTGCACAACATATTCTATGTGCTAAAATGTTTACATTTTTATACTTAAGAGTGTATGACTGAATGTCAGGTGAAAGTGCCTTCTATGATAAATGGTAGTGAAGAGGGCCATAGTGTTGTGTGTATTTATGGTAGAGCCACTAAAAATGTAGCATATTCTGGTTTCTCTATCTGCCTCCCTACCCCTGTCTCCATTCAACTGAGAATGACATGGCCTAGCCTACATGTGTACAGTGTAATTCAGCTGACAATATAAGTGAAAAGGAATAAAGTTCTGGTGTCTGAGCTGGCATCTTTGAGGCCAGTGGAGACGGAGTCCTGCTGTAAAGTTAGCACAATTAACAACAGACTGTTGCTTTATGCAATTGTTGCTAAGTGTACTTTAAAAAAAAGAAAAAAAAGAATCAGGCATTTCAAAATATCCAGTAAAAAAACAGATTTTTAATGAACATTTCTTAATATAAAAGTCTTCAGTTATTTCTTTACTCTTAGGTGAGTCTTTCAGATTAGCTCAATTATGAAAACCAGAGATATTATCAGTATGAGTCTCCTTGTAGCTGTTTACAGATAGCAGAAGAGGTAAGAAGAGTAAGTAATAAAAGTAAAAGCCATGGCTTTGGTATACAGGGGTGGGGGGTGAGGTTATGAAAAACTGAGGAAAGGGGAATCGTATAGCTAAAGTCAGTTGGTATAGTGTTGCATTAGTGGCATACACTGTATTAAGTTTGCAAAAGTTCTAAGAATTTACAGGAAATTTATCTGATGAAGCTGTGTATTTTCCGGGCCCTGATGATTCTACACACATGATGAAATGCAGACTGACAAGTATCATGCTTAGCTGTGTACTTACTAGTTAACTTCCTTTTCTGTGTTTTTGTATTATGATAATGGACTGACATCTCTTTTTCTCACTCTTTCTTCCTCCCCAACTTGATTTTCCCCAAGGCCTCAACACCATACAGCTTGGACTCTGATTCTTTGGGAATGGATTGTATCATCTCTGGAAGTGCCTCCCCGACTCTGGCAATCAACACTGTGACAAACAAAGTAATTGGCTCTTTTTTTCCTTTAATTCTTATACTCTAATGTTCAGTCCTATAATAATGGGCTGTCTTGGTTACTTTGAAAGTGTCTGTTTTTTTTAATAGAATGCCCTGATTATTCCTTCATTGTTTCAGTGCATGTGTAATTGTTTTAATTATGGGATGTTATTGTGCTGAAAGATGGAGCAAAATGGTGAAGTTTCCATTTTTCACTCCTTGGGCCTCCCTTTTAGCTTATATCCCATTTGTTAGGGGTTGTGTTTGAAACTGTGTCTCTCAGTTGCTTGAGTCATATTGTTTTTCTAAATGAATTAGTTCTCCTTTGAGTGACACTGCATAAACCGTCCATAAATACTAGTGGAACAGAAATTAAATTGTTGAAATACATTGTAGAGTTGATATACTACCACAAATTTTTGTGTTTTGGTTTGTAACGAAACCAGCACACAAGAATTGTCTGTCAGTTTTCTTATATTGTCCGGTGGGACTCTGTGTGAGAATGCATGACATAAAGAGTGACTTGCTCAGTCCTCGGTTGGTGGTTCTGGTTTGAATAGAGCCTCCTTTAGTTTGTTGTTTCCACATTACCGAGTGAGCGGGTTGTCACATGCAGAGCAATTCCAATCCCCTGCCTGCAAATGTTTCATGCAGTTATTAACATTTCTTGAATGGTTAGAGTTAGGAAGCACCATCTGCTCCCTGAGACTTTTATCCTTAAAATAGAAAATTAAATACACCAGTTAGATAAATCCAGTTTCCTATATTATCATCTATTTAACTGTAACATTCAGTTAAGATGTTTTGCTTTTTCTGCAAGATGTCATATAATCCTGTTGAAGAGGGTTACAAATTAATATTCTATCAAATGCCAGCCCCCGTGGTAATTTTGCTGTACCAATTAAGAGATCCAGAACTTATGGAACAACAAGAAAAAAGTGTCAAAAACCAAGCAGAGATGTAGTATGTTGTTAACTGGAATGTAGTGTGATGGTACTGCGTGTAAGGGCATTCAATGGCAGAGACTGCTTTTTTATTGGTGGTTATCAATGGTGACCCTTAAAAATAACATTAGCAGCTGGTGCATTGTGGTTTCCTTTCTTCCTTCGCAGTATTTTACGCATTACATTTTTTGATATACATATTAATAATTGATGCCAGTGTTGAATGGCCAAAATAATAAAAATAATAATAATAGCAATAATAATTATTTATGTAGCGCTAAATTCTACTCGACTAAATTCCTTTTAGATGTAAATAATTTTTGGCAACTCCAATGAAATTTAAAGCAATTATATTTAAGTAGACTTTAATTTGCAGAGTTCTATTATTGTAGGTAACATTGTACAACACGGATCAGGATGGAAGTGACAGTCCCCGAAGCAGCCTTAACAACAGCCTTTCTGACCAGAGCCTGGCATCAGTGAATTTGAACAGTGTGGGCAGTGTTCACAGTTTTACACCGGTAAGCAGTTGTTAAAGCCTTGAATGAATGTGCCTCACTAGCTTTATCTAGATCTTGAAAAATTTGAATTGTGCTACATGTTAGACTTGGACACAAAAAATACCAAAAAATTGTCAGGAGATGACAAAAGACAGACTTCCATCCATCCATTTTCCAACCCGCTGAATCCGAATACAGGGTCACGGGGGTCTGCTGGAGCCAATCCCAGCCAACACAGGGCACAAGGCAGGAACCAATCCCGGGCAGGGTGCCAACCCACCGCAGGACACACACAAACACACCCACACACCAAGCACACACTAGGGCCAATTTAGAATCGCCAATCCACCTAACCTGCATGTCTTTGGACTGTGGGAGGAAACCGGAGCGCCCGGAGGAAACCCACACAGACACGGGGAGAACATGCAAACTCCACGCAGGGAGGACCCGGGAAGCGAACCCAGGTCTCCCAACTACGAGGCAGCAGCGCTACCCACTGCGCCACCGTGCCGCCCAAAAGACAGACTTATTTAAATTAAATGTCTTTGAATTTAATCTAAGTTATACTGAAGAGCTATCAGAGAAATTATGAGCATCTCAGTTAAATTGGAGAAAAACTTTTGTCCATAATCATCCTTTTCTCCAGTAAGACTGTCCATTTTATTGGTCCTTATAGCATGATGGTATATTAACATTAACACATAACTTTTACAAGAAAAGGGAAAAGTGCAGCATAAATGCAATTTTGATTTTTATATACTTTGTTAATACAGCTTAAATTATAAGTAGACAAATATACAGTGTATTCAGTGTATATATATATGCAATACATTATGAAGAGGATTATTCTTAAGTAAACAATGAAAATATCATTGGATAGATGTCTGAAAATAGATCTATTGATATGTGATTGCACTTTAGCTCCAAGGCAAGTCCAAGTGTTATCATGGATGTGGACACACAGAAAATCAGGAAAATGGAGTATAGCCTTAATGGCAATGCAAAAACAATTACTACAGTTAAAAAGCAATACCAGACAGCAATATAAAAACAGTCTTAACTGACATTCTAATAATAGTATTTAAATTAAACTAGTGGAGCTGCCTAAATAATTTATGACAATATGTGAGATGGAGAATTTTAAAATTGGCCCTAAAGTTAGTTGCGAGCCAGCAAAGTGGTTAAATAACTGGTGTTATGTGGTCATACTTCTTTCTTGGTTCTTGTTATATTTGCTGCTGTGTTTTCAGTTAACTATAGGGTAGCAAGGGAACAATTCAGACAGCCTGACTGAAAACTATTGTAGTTTTAGTAATAACATTGTAATAATATTATTGTTAATAATATTATAGATGTGATGGTTACAATAGTCAACTCTGCTGGAGCTAAATACACTCACATTTTGAGATTCTTCAGTTTAAGGAACAGCCTTGAATATTGCATTGTTAATTATTGTTTGTTACCCACATTCAGCATGACATTAAAATTTTAAAATGTGATGTTATGATAAATAAAATGTTTCTAATATAAAGAAAATCTTTCTAGTTTGGATTTTATTATTATGTGATTTTTACTGAATGAGTACTGCCTGCCCTCTGGTGGCAATAAATGGAACTCCTCACGTAAATAACTACCTAAATGGTCTAGACTAGTAGTGCTCATTTTCTAAGGGCTTTGGTGGCTGGAGGCTTTTGTTCCAACTAGTTTCTTAATGAAATGTCTCTCTTGTTAACTGAACACCTCATTTCATACCTTGATCTAACTCTCTACTCTTAGTAAAGAATAATAATGTGACTTATGTTTTGGAATTCATTCAAGATCATTACTGCTGCCATTACATTTAGTGCTCTGCTCCTTTAATTTCTTTTATTTTACGTTCTGGCAGATCAAGACTTTATTAAATTAATTTCTACATAAGTTGATATTTTCCGTAGAGATTAATTTATCCCCCGACACACAGAAATATCAGCAGAAACACTTCGGGGAAACATAAAAAGTTTATCTGAGGTGATAAATCATTTCATATATTTTGCATATCAATAAATGGCAAACTAGAAGGATATCATAAATAATTATAATGATTTATAGAACTGTTCAAGAATATGCAGGTTTGTATTATGGTA